>NC_137823.1:53054981-53104981 GCF_963921795.1 Nannobrachium achirus
TTCAGTGATCGATACTATTACTCTATTGATTTATCTCTATGCTGTGATTTACGTGATTAAAGTCAGGTTAAATAATTTTATAATTTAGGAGGTCCATGCTGACTCTGATAAAAACAGACTGACAGCGTGCGGTGTGTGCTGTCGAGGCACAGTGGGGGGTTGCCGTCTTGACGTGTGTTTGTTTGTGTGTGTGTGTGTGTGTGTGTGTGTGTGTGTGTGTGTGTGTGTGTGTGTGTGCGTGTGTGTGTGTGTGTGCGTGTGCGTGTGTGTGTGTGTGTTAGTTAGGGATGGGACAATATGAAAATGTCATATCACGATTATTGTGACAAAAGAAATCATGATTTACGATATTATCGCGACAATCAAAATCCATTATCCTGGGGCGGAACATTTGCCAAAAAATAGACGATCTACAAGCTAACAATGCGTCGAGTTGCGACGCGTTGCGAGCTTGTAGATCGGCTATTTTTCGGCAAAGACATCTTTTTTTGGCAAAGACATTTGATAGAGTGAAAAAAGACTGTACCAAGTATGTTTAAGTGGTACCGGATATGCAGCTCGGTAAATAAAAGGTTAATTGATCCCAGTGCATGACGTAGGACGATATCACGATAAACGACAATATCGCTTATCGTCCCATCCCTAGTGTGTGTTTGTGTGTGTGTGTGTGTGTGTGTGTGTGTGTGTGTGTGTGTGTGTGTGTGTGTGTGTGTGTGTGTGTGTGTGTGTGTGTGTGTGTGTGTGTGTGTGTGTGTGTGTGTGTGTGTAATAAGCGAGGTATTTGGCTGACAGATGCACTGGAAACCAGAGGTGGTCCACGGTTGCCATGGTGACTGTGTGGGCTGAAGGAGCTGTGAGCATATTGAGTATGCAGAAAAACTGCTCCCCTGAGATCCGCGAGGGGATTCAAGATGGCGGCCAGAGGGATGGAGAGAGAGAGAGAGAGAGAGAGAAAGGTAGAGAGAGAGAGAGGAGATTACAGGGCTATGAGTGCTCAAAACACTAGTAGATCAGTGGTTCTCAACCTTTTCAGGCCGCGACCCCCAAAATAATCATATTTTAACTGGGGACCCCCACCACCCTGACGAGCACTAAGAGCTGAGGCATTACATTTTGTATAACACGGTTCTGTTGTGAAAATAGCAGATCTACATGCTCACAACGAGAATTTAGATCGGCTATTTTCACAATTTCTACCACTAATATTTGACAATTTGGCCAATGTTTAATTTGTCATTTTAGACGTATTAAAAGGTCCTTAAATTGTCACTTTAGAAATGTGCAGATACCCTCTCTAGACTTAAACTTTATGTTGGTCTGTTTACTGTTGAGTGAGAAAACAATGTTGCACATTAAGCTAATCCTCTGGGGACTCCCCCCCCCCCCCCAAAATAAATTGGGGAGCCCCCTGGGGGTCCCGACCCCCAGGTTGAGAACCACTGCACTAGATGTCGCTAGTAAGCCCGATTTGTACTTTGCCACGTGGCTTTATGGTGCACCGAATATAGCCGATCTACCAACTACTTGTAGATCGTCTATTTTCTGTGTGTTATCGGTGTACAGCAGAGCATAAATCAGGCATAAGGACAAGTGTTAAGTCTAAACGTTTTGGTTTCGCCAAGACCTGTTAGTTATAATTGTCTCCCCAACCAAAAATGTAGCTGGCACTTCTCCTCCACTCCAGACCTCTGTTTCCATGGTCACTGTAGCTAAGTGACGACGCAAAGGAAGTGATCTCTCTTCCAGGTGACTCTTTTTGGTACTTCAAACTGAACTCTCACAACTCATTTCACTGCAGAAACCTCCTTATTTCATCTTTTTATGTTTATAACCTTAAATATAAAGCTCTATTTTATACTATGCATGTTTGTAGATATTAGCTATGTTTTTAAATGTATTTGGCCTATAATGACCCAAAATAACCCAAAGCAGGATGCCAGGTTGAAAGTAGTTAAGTACGTCTGTGAGTTTTATCACATTATTTGTGAGCCCAGCCTTTACCCTCCCCCTGACCTTTCTTTGTAATGATCTACTGTAAATATTTTTTGCCCTGTTATTTTATTTTCTATATCAACTGCATAGTACTGTGTTCTATCCGTCTGTCATTCAATGTTATATGAGATACTTCAATGGTTTCCTGTGCAAGTAAGCAGAAACGCTTACTAGGATCTCCTTTTAGTTGACCGTATACCATGCAGTGAACTGTACTGTCATGAAACTACCTTTCCCTATGCATTCCTGCCAAGCCACTATACAGTACATATACCGCTAGCTGTACCTTGGGCCCCACACCTCTCCCTTCCCTAAAGCCTTTTCCCACCGTGGGATGGAGCGGCCCAAAATGTCAGCTCATTACAGCTGTTTACAGGAGGATCGCCGTGGGCAGCGGCCCCTCTCTCTCTTCCATGAGCCGGGCTAAAAGTGATGAGCGTTGCGTTGCCGGAGGTTCCTCTCTGACAGCTTTAGCAGGCGCTGACAGGGAGCTGCCCTGCAATGGAAACACATGGCCCAGGGCTAATAATCTGCACGTTAGCAAAGCCCTGCCTCTTAAAGTCAGCCTTGTTTGGCGGGCGGTCAGGAAAACGGAGCCACACATCAAACGGCCTGGTGCTACTTTTGCAGCTGGGGTTCATGTGCTCGTACCATGTTGCTGTTGTTTTGAATTCATTAAGCTTCCCTTTTCCCTACTTCGCAACACTGTGCTTCACGTGTTCTGCAGGAGTGTTGTCAACAGATCAGAAGGATGAGTGTGCATGTTGGTGCCTATTAGTGTGTGTGCGTGTGCCTGTGTGCGTGTGCGTGATGGTGTGTGTGTGTTTGTGATCTTGTGCTTGTGTGTACAATGAATGCTGCAAAGTGAGGACTCTTTACTGTATGGTGCTCACATCAAACAGCTCAGGCCAGTGCTTATCAAATGGTGTGGATCTTGGGATTTGTTGTGACAATCAACTAGAGTTGGGATCCAGAACCGTTTCTGGAAGCGATTTGATCAATTTTTTATTAAATTTTAAGGAAAACAAGAATACAGCAGAGTACCAAAAGCACTTAGGTGGCCATATATAGGGAAAACAAGGACAAGAAAACAATGATATATTCATAGATCTAAATACATGCAAATGTTGATACATGCACATGCAACAAGATACATACGGAACAAACAATACAATGAACCCCTATACTATAGTATACAATTACAATACTAGTGGTTCTCTTTTTTTTTGGTTACAGACCTGTAATGGTCCATTTTGAAACCTATAGGAACGGTTAAATGGAAGGCAATTGACGCCTGATGGCGATCTCTGTCAATTCATATCCAACGCTTGAGTGCCATTGATCGCGACCTCCGTCAAATGGTGTTTTCATTGTTTTATTATAGTAGCCAATCGTCCGCAACCGGGAGTGATGCAAAGACTCCAATTCCCATGAGCAGCTCTTCAAAAAGAAATCGCAGCTCTACAAGCTTGTAGATTGACTATTTTTGCTATGAGTACAGGTGTGCCTTGAGACTTTGACTGTTTGAGGTTTGAAAACCACTGGCTTAAGCTTCTGTTTCAGCCTGACTCCATACTGCCTACAGTATGTAGCAATGGAACGTTCTCTTTTCCTCTGTGTTCCCACTAGACTTCCAGAACATCATAAATGAGGTCCCTTCGTGGCAAGGGATAAGTCATGGAATGCACCACTTTGAACTTATAAAAGACAGTACTGGTGTCTGGCAGAGCTGGGGTTTGAAAAGCTTAATGTTGCCTATGTTGGCATGACAGTCTCTCATGTTTTAGTTCTAAGCACTCAAACCACATGTAACATAATGTTCCTCATCAAAATGCTTGCATTTTGTAACATTTCATGCTGGCTGTGACCTTTAGTTTCCCCTGAGATTATTCTCACCAACTGTTTACTTGAGTTCAACCTTTGGTCAGCTTGTTTAGCTCTCCGGTTATATCCATTACTATCTGTGATTGGAGTTAACCACTTAAACCTTATATTGTATACTTTGTTTTGCATCAAATAGCAGAAATGGTTGTCCGTTTTTGCCCAACGTTCGTCCCTTTTTTGCCTAATGTTTGCCTGTTATGACATGCCCGGGATAGGGATGCTAGGGCTCATGTGGTTAAGCCCTATTTCAAATATAGTGAAAATAGCTGATCTACAACCTCAAAATGCATCCCGATGCGACGCATTGTGAGCTTGTGCATCTGCCCTTTAAAAATCAGGGGAAAAGGGCGAGGTTGTGCACATGGGCGCATGCACGCATCCACCTGGGTGACAGCAGACTGTTGGGCAAGCGCTGGCACTAACTCATATCTTTGCTTCTGGGGCGTGCCTGGAACTAAATATTTTGATATGGGGGTACATGGCCAAATATAATATATTTCTAGGAGTCCTTGATTTTAAAGAGTTTGATATAGAGTTTGATATATCATATAGAAATTTTGTTTTTTCAGAAAACTGTTGGGATTTAGAATAGGCTACATAATATGTAAGAATCGACCTAAATCAGTTGAAAGGGGAAAAAAAGAGTCTGAGAAGGCTAGACAGGAAGAAGACGATTGCTCAGCTTTAGGAAGAAAATAAAACAGATTAGCAAACAACAGCACAACAGATGAATTTCCTCTCCATTGTGCGCCCACCTCGGCCACCTGGATCTGCTTCCCCCCCGAGTCGCTGCTGCCCGCCTTCGTTTGGCCTTTTAATTTTCTTTTCTTTTTTTTTCCCCTTTAAATGCACACCACATCAAAAAAGCCCTTTCATCTCCAGGGCCTGGCGTTAACGTGAAAAAAGAAAGAGAAAGAAAAAAAAGGTTTCGTTCTCACTTCTGCGCATTGTTAAAACAGCTGTTTGGTTATCGTCGTTGGCGGGTGGAAACCTTGTATGTCCGAAACCGTTCGTTTTTGCATTTATCATTTTGAAAATGATTTAAACTAGTGAAAACAGCCGATCTACAAGCACACAACGCCTCGCGCCGCGAGGCGTTGTGTGCTTGTAGATCTGCCGTTTTCACTACTTTTGTGCAACGGCCTTGTATGACGAAGCAGGGCTTTACTTTGCGAAAGAACGTACACATTTGAAACTTGGGAGATACGAGGTTTCCACCCGACAACGACGTTATGCCTTTGTGCAGGATTTCTTTTCATCATCTCAAAACTCTCTCAGACACGAAACCGCACTATAGCCTGTTTCAGCTCCAAGCTGAATGCCCCTGAATCCTCTTCCGTCCTTCTGTTTACCCTCCCCGCCGGCCCGTGAAGACGCCCAGGCTACACACTTTTAGGAAAAAATCAAACCTTGGTTCGAAGTGAAGCGGTGAATTTTTATTCTATGTGTTCTAGAGCAGTGTTTCTCAATCTTTTTTAGCTTGAGTACCCTCTTTCCCTGATTTCTGAATCCAAGTACCCCCTTTCCCCTGCAACAACATTTTGCTTATAAAACTAATTAAAATATAAATAAATCATGGTATATAGTTTCAAACGGTTTTCATGTCAATTACTTCAATACATTCAAACAACTTTAAAACACATCCCAGTTGCCTGGTACCATGTAGGCTAATTTGGGTTAGCAACTCAGGCTCATATCAAGTTTCTCCATTTGTCATCATTAAACATAACAGTACATGTTTTTCCTCTCCTAATTCAATTGTAGTCAATTATTTAACTATGAACAATATTAGCATGATTTATACTTCTATTTTCCTTTTTTTGGGGGCAATTTCTGAGTACCCCCTGCAGTACCTCCGCGTACCCCTAGGGGTACACGTATCCCCATTTGAGAAACACTGTTCTAGAGCTATGAAATATGTGTTCTAGATCTATACATTTTGTGTTCTAGATCTATACTTTCTATGTGTTTTAGTTCTATATTTTTTATGAATTCTTAGGGCCAAATTGTCATGTGAAGCTTGGCCAATCCTCAATACTGCATGCACGGGACATGACACGGGACTCCTTGGAAGCCTATGGGACAGACTGTACGGGACAGACAAAGCCACTCTTTGGAAGCGGCTTTCACTGCTTCAAAAAAGCTTCACATACGCCCTGGATGCCGTATACCCTCTCAGCCACTCGGCTATGGTGGCCGTAGCGGAGTGGGTAGACGGTACGTCTGGTAATCAGATGGTGACTGGCTCAATTTAGTTTTCAAAATGTATAAAACCTTTTGAAAAAAGCAGATCTACAAGCTCATTGTGAGCTTGTTGTCTATTGTCAAATGGCCTTCAAAAGGCCGAAATGTGTACAGTATATAGGGCTGAATGGTTACAATATGTTTTGTAATAATAGTCCAAATCTACAAAGTAGTAACTCAAGTTTTCAAATAATTGTAGCGGAGTAAAAGTACAAATTTTGCCTCTGTTTGTAGTGGAGTAGAAGTACTAAAAATAGCTCGAAAGTGTACGGTGCAGTGCAGTGCTTGATTAAATGTATGTAGTTGGTTTACACCACCCGGTGTGCGTGTGCACATACGTGCGTGCGCACACACACACACACACACACACACACACACACACACACACACACGTGCACACACACACGTGCACACACACACGCACACACACACACACACACACACACACACACACACACACACACACACACGCACACACACGCACGCACGCACACACACACACACACACATTTGAAATGTTTATTTATGACCACATAAAGAGAAGTACAAGGATGCCTCATACAAAGGTCATAAACAATGACAGTGCAGTCAGAAAATATGAAAGAACAGCCAGTTACAAAGAGCCTAAACGGCAGAACATTGATACTCTACATACAGTATAGATGACATACTTGTCAGACACAGCGGACATAAGTCATGGATAGAGGAAACAACGCCTCCTCCAGATTGAGCGGCTTCCTATAATGGCTGACACTGAGCAATATTTTGCTAACTGTTTGGCCCTCCTTTTGGAGAGGCCTGCCATTTGTAAGCCCCTCACAACCAACTTGTGCACATGCCCTAGGCTCCCAAAGATAAAAACCAAAAGTGTACATCTGTAGCCTAGCTGTGAGATGGTCTGCACTAGCTGTTGATATTTCAGCACTTTGGTTAGAAAGGCTTCTTCCAAACTGTAATCAAAAGTGCAGCCAACCTCGAGAATAGACACCTCCCTAAGGGTTTCATTTACAACAAAGACATCAGGGGTGTTAGCTGAAATGTTAGAGAACACAGAATCATCATTACACAGGTTAAACATGCTCGGCCTCACAGAAGAGTGCTTATACAGCATGATGGAGGACCCAAAAATAGAAGAGATATCTTTTGATATCAAATCTACAATTCTGTCATGCCTACATAGAGGCCCCTGTATACATGGCAACCATTTAAGATGTGGGACATGGTTTCAGCTATTTGCTCATTGCCATGATGAATACAGTGAGGGGCATGATTGCCTGGAAACCAGATGGAGAGATTAAGTTTAGTTGGCAAAACCTGTAATCTTGCTTTCAAAGTAAAGACAACGATGCACTCATCTATGGCAACATTTTTTAACACAGAGTGAGAGACAGAATGGTCCGCAGCAGGGAGACAAGCAGTCATCCCTTGCAGTCTCAACTGAGTCCAGTGCTGCCGCTGTCTTTGCTGTTGTGCCCACAGGAGGCGACCTCGGGCATTTATCAGTGGAAGTTGGTGTTCTGTTCCACACACAGTCATAGTTGCTCTCACAGAAATACTGGGGTCAGATATGACATTCTCTGAGGCAGCCACTGCCTCAGAGTTAGACCCTACCCACTCCAGGGTAACACAGCCCAGCAACACAAGTCATTTAAGTCCGGCCAGTCTGACCACACACCAAAGCCAGGGGAGCGACTGTCCAGCTTTCCATTCGCTTTCCTCTTAAAACCTAGGAAGTTAGACACACACACACACACACACACGCACACACACACGCACACGCACACGCACACACACGCTTTCACTGTACCTGCCTTTGCCCCCCACCCACCCACCCACCCAGATTCCTCTGCACTTAGCCAGTGTACCTCTACCCAAAGGGCATAGCTGAGGTTGCCTATAATCTCTTTGAAGTGCATACATTTTCCAACCTGATGTCCAAGCAGGATCAGGTATCAGATGTTAAGTGGGCCGCGGGCTAAAGTGTATTTTGCCTCCTCTGTCACGGTGGGGTGTTTCGTTACATGTCATGCCGCAGTCGATATTGTTTTGACTATATTAAACGAAGATAGGCATCCAAAGAAAACATCTCCCGTAGTTCCACACATTCTTTTGTAGCTTTTTTATGATTACAGCGTCAGCTCTGCTTGTTTGCATGGGCGTCACACCAAATTCTGGGCCCTGGGTAGGGTACAAGGATTCACTGCGGGCCCCCCGTGAATGTTAACTATTGAAAAATAGCAGATATACAGCTGCGAGCTTGTAGATCTGCTATTTTTGGAAAAAATGTGTGCAAGAAACCTATGTTTCCATGTCAGTGGTGCCCAAACATTTTCATGTCAAGGACCCCCAAAATGATATGTATTTGGCCACGGACCCCCATCTCAAAATATTTAGTTCCAGGGACCCCACCAGAAGCAAAATTTGAGTTACAAATGTTTGCTTAAAAAATACATATATTCAAAGATTTGCACACATTTTCATGACTCTTCAAAAATAGCAGATCTACAAGCTCGCAGGCTTGTATATCTGCTATTTTTCAATAGCTAAAGTTACCCTCCACCTTGGGCCCGAGTAACTCAGTCCCACTTTCCCCCCCCCCTTGTGACACCCCTAGCTGTTTGTATAGAGAGGCAAGTGGAATTCAGCATAACTCAGAACTTTAAATCACTTTATTGCTTCAGTATATCTGGAACTGGTTTTGGTTAAGGCACCACATGAAAACAACGATTTATAAGACATTGAACAATGACACTTTACACAACAACAAACAAATGAGCAAATTCTTCCTGCCAGTGTTTGCAAACAACACCAGGCGAGTCAGTATTTCAATTAAAGTCGTGCAAGAAAACAGCTGACTTTGAGTGCTTGTAATATTGAGGCACAAAGCAAAACAATTATGTCCACATGTCCTTAAAATTCCTTTGCAATGTAAACAAACCCAGGCTGCATTTCCTCAACAAATTTTCCAAATCCAGGACTTGGATTTATAGAGGTCATGTAATAATGCCATATTAAACAGCATAGTGTGGGAAACGGTTAAGTGTTCTTAAAAGCGTACATTCCCAGCATTAAGCCATTTAGGCCCAGAATTATTCAAAGCTTTAACTATTGAAAAATAGCAGATATACAAGCTTGTAGATCTGCTATTTTTGAAAAAAATCATGATTTGTTTTTGCAAATCTTTGAATGAATCTTATTTAAAAGCGAACATTTGTAACTCAAATATTTGCTTCTGGGCGGTCCCTGGAACAACATATTTTGAGATGGGGGGGTCCACGGTCAAATACCTGTAATTTTGGGTGTCCTTGACGTGAAAACGTTTGAGAAACACTGATTTAGAGGAAGGATTTAGAAGTCGAGTCAAAGATCGGGTCGATTTTTCAATAATAGCAGATCTACAAGCTTGCAGCGCGGTGAGTTTGTACTATTTTTCAATAGCTAAAGCATAAAATAATGGTTAAAGTGGTTAAAATCTAACGCGACTCGGGCGCGTTCCAGGTCTTTGAGCTTTAAAAGCCACAGAATTGCACATGATTTAATTAACCAAAGGAACAACACCTCCTCAGCCTTTTTTGGCAACACTTGATAGGCCATGGATGCAGCTCATTAGAGAGAGAAAAATCTCCATGACATTGGAGGAAAAATGTGCTTTCATAGCCCCCCGGGGGGCTGCGTTCCCCCTGGTCGCTCTTGCACAGTCACTTCCTCTGTTGTCCACCCTTTCAGCGCCACGCTGCACCGCACCGCTCTCTCCTCTCCTCGCCGCACACACCACTTGATTGGTCAATGACAAATGTCACATTAGCATATTTTCCACCAAATCCCGTCTGGCCCTGGCCTGGTCATCATTGTGCACTGCAACATTCCTTCAGTGTTAAGCACTTGAACCCTAGTAGTGTCCATACTCTCGGAGGAACCAAAAATAGAAGATTTACAAGCTGAACTTGTAAAACCTTGATATAATTATGGTGACGCGTTGAGAGCTTTTTTAATGAGCTTTTTTTTATGAGCAATTTCTGGCAAAGAGATTTGGAACAGGGGAAAAAGAATGGCAAACCTAATATTGATCCCTGGGAATCCTTGGTCCCCTATTGCAGGGGTTCCCAAACTTTTCTGGCTCAGGGCATCCCTATAGATATTTTTTTTCCTCTGAGGCACCACTACATTATATTCATAGTTTTCACTCCCAGCACCTTATATTCATGTCCTTTAGCATAACAGTATGATCTAACAATTTTTTTTAAATCAAAATTGTTAAATATTTCTTATTAATTATCATAAGATGACAACATCTGATTGAATTTGTGTTTAAATGAGTAAATCATAATTGCATTGTACATATGACCTCTACATAAGTGCATTTTTGCCATTATTCTCCCCAAGATTATGTTGCGAGGAAAACATTGAGATAATAGCCGTTTTGGTTGCTGCTTTGTAATGTAGTTCAAAATGATATAAGATATATTTTTAAGTGTCCAAATAAATTCAAAATATTATCAAATTATCTCGTGGTACCCTTGGACTGCCATCGCGGAACCCCAGGGTGCCCCGTCACCCACTTTGAAAACCCCTGCCCTATTGCATACTTTGTTGTGACTCGGAAATGGAGTTGTTTGGTGAAAAAAACTATTTATGACCATTTTGTGCAAGTACACACGCACACACACATACAGGACATATATACATACAGCGCACACACAGCTGTGTTGTTAAAGGCAGCAGCAGCAGCAGTGCATGCTCTGCTCAGGTGGGCCCGCGCCGCGAGGCTCCAGGGGCCTCCCCCTGTTTCCTGGCCCCTGTGGGAGAGCCAGGGAACTCCACGCAGGGCAGGCTAACCCCGCGGGCGGAAAGAAAGCATTCACCCACTGTGAAATATCTGCGAGGTATTAGTGCTGAGCAGAGGTCCTACACACACACACACACACACACACACACACACACACACACACACACACACACACACACACACACACACAATGCTGGGAAGTTCTGCACGGCGGCGCAAGTTGACACATCCGGCCGGGGGCCAAAAAGAACACATCATCCCATTGTGCACTGTCATTGTGTGTGGCTGGGGAGGGGGGGGGGGGGGGGGTTCAGATGGGGGTGGGGGGCAACGCGTCCCCTTTGTCTATATCTGCGACTGTCTTAATCCTTGCTCTTTTCACGGGTGAAGGCCGTGCGAGCGAGCGAGTCCGAGGGCCGAGGCTCGGCGGCGGGCGGCTGTGAATGAATGAATGCATGCAGGCTCTCCTGATGTTGAACAGGCGAGACACGCCGACCGCCGACACTTGAGTCAGTTGTTGTTGAGGCCATTGTGGCCTCAACACAGTAAAATCCTCATTGTTCATTTAGCCCAGTGGTTCTCAAACTTTGAAATTTGAACGTCTCCCCTTAACTTTGACAGTGTACAAATAACGGGTCCATTTGGTTCCATTTGTACACTGTCAAAGTTACAGACTTGTAAAGGTCAATTTAGACCCACATAGAGGAACCTAGAGAGTCCCTGAAATCCACTTTGAGAAACACTGATTTAGCCACTTAAACCCTCTCGACGTAGAGAACCAGACTTGAGTTACGACTGTTCTTTGACCGCTTTCTTCCGACTATACTCCAAATCCCTTCGGCAAAAATAGCCGATCTACAAGGTCACAACGTGTCCCCCACAATAGACATGCTGGGTAAGTCTGAGGGTGTACATTTTAACCACTTAAGCCATATCGTCACTTGTCGGGCAGAAACCTTGTATCTCCAAGTTTCAAATGTGTATGTTTATTCATAATGTAAAGCCCTGCTTCATCATACAAGACTGTCGCACAAGACTAGTGAAAGCAGCTGATCTACAAGCACACAACGCCTCGCTGTGCGATGCGTTGTGTGCTTGTAGATCGGCTGTTTTCATTAGTTTAAATAGTTTTTAAAATGATAAATACAAAACGAACGGTTTTGGAGATACAAGGTTTCCACCCGACAACGACGATATGCTTTGTTGACAGAGCTTCCCCAGTACTTGGAACCCTCCTTTTTCCCTCTACACCAAACCTCTTTGCTGAAAGTAGCTTGATGTACAAGCTCACAACGTTGCGATGCATCATCATTCATCAGCTTGTAGCTGTGCAATTTTATGCAAGCGTCCACCTATGTTTTTTTGCCTATTACGACATGCATGCCTAGAATAGGGATGGGAGGATAAGGACCGAGGGTTTTACTGTGTACACATTCACGCTGCCTCTCTCTGTTTGTAAAGAAACCAGGGCTGGCAGCGCGTCAACTTCAGTTAACTGGAGTTTTGACTCCCTGCCAAAACTTGGACTTCCCTGTCAGTCCCTCCCGCTCTGGAAATAATGTACTGTAAGGATTTGTTCCTCATCCCGTCTCCGGGGGAAGAAGAAGAGACACACTATAATGTAATTGCCGTTTTCTTTCTTTCTTGGAGCGGCGACAGTTTGGCCCGGAGTCAGGCTACACGGTCCCGTAATAATGGGATTTGGCACGTTTCGGTGAGAGGACGCGGCGCGAAGTCGACCATGCGTCACCGGCGCGATCATTACACTTTTAAATTCAGGTAGCGCCTTATTGATCTGCGGGCTGGAGCCAAACAACAAACCCCTATAGTGGGTGCCATGTTCTGTTAACAGAATGTATCCTGTCAGTGTCACCAGAAGCCTGTAGTCTGCTTTTCTGCGTGCGTGTGTGTGTGTGTGTGCTAGGGCATTCACGAATAGTGATTTTTAGAATTTGAATTATTCAACCTCAAAGTATTCGAATAGTCGAATATTCAACAGGACAGGGCAAACTGGCAAATATTAAGCAAGAGTTGGATATTGTGAAAATAGCAGATCGTAGATCTGCTATTTTCACAATATTTATCTGCGGAACCGAGTGCTTGTCAGGGTGGGGGTCCCCAGTTCAAATATGTTTATTTTGTGGGTCACGGCCTAAAAAGGTTTGAGAACCCCTGGTATAGAGCATTAACAAATTCATCCACCAGGTGCATTGACAACTCATTCTTATGACTTCCTATCCATAGCCAAGCTTTATAAACTATATATTTTTTAAAGAGAAAACAATATAAAAATAAGCGAATATTCGTCTTCGGTGAACAACGTCGAATAGTGACTTTGATATTCGAATACTCGAATATTCTGAATATTTGGTGAATGCCCTAGTGTGTGCGCGCGCGCGTGTGTGTGTGTGTGTGTGTGTGTGTGTGTGTGTGTCTGTGCGTGTGTGCGTGTGTGTGTGTGTGTGTGTGTGTGTGTGTGTGTGTGTGTGTGTGTGTGTGTGTGTGTATTCCAATATGTAAGCCACACTTTGGGGCAAATTTTGAACGACAAACCAGTTGATTGGGCTGGTAGCATGACTGATCGCGGACTAGATTAGTGTCCAAATTAGATTTGACGGCAGCTTCATGCGGTTAGGCCGGGGGTTCAGGTTAGTTCATGTACTTCTGTCACGGTTCAGAGGGAGGGCCAGATCTGTTATGCTGCTCACGTTTAGGGTAAAAGAATGTGGAACCAATCTAATCAATGCAACGTCCCCAAAAAAGGTTGCAAAACACCAACATGTGTGTTTGTGTGCGTGCATGTGCACGTGTGTGTGTGTGTGTGTGTGTGTCTGCACCAGGGCAGGATTTTCATGGAGGCCATGAAGGCCATGCCCCTCAGTTTGGCCTTGTGCCACTCAAAGAAATGGCATGACCTGAAGCCACAGCTGACTGTATCACGTTCTCCTCTGTCTCTTTCTTGTCAATATGTAGACAGTAGACAACGCTGTCTCTTTCTTGTCATGTAGACACCAGTGTCTTTTGTTGAGATTCTGAATCTTAACACTTATGTTGCAATGATTTTTTCTCTTCAATGTCCCGCGATGCTATGGTCTCCATAGACCTCCATGTAATTTATAGTGCATGGATCGTGCACGCCCATGCCTAGATGCACCACGTGTGTGCACACTGTTCACAGCTTTCAAACAAAAGAATCCGCTTGGAAATCCGTTCAGGCATTCATGATTTAGCAGCCATTATGTTTTCTTCAGATGTAAACAAACATGGCTGCCATGTTTGAAAGAATGGGTACATACAATTTTGCGATCGCGATCATGCCTAATAAATTTCTGGAGGTCCAAAAAAAAATGTTGAAAAAAAAAATTGAATTTTTCTTTTTTAGATTTTCTTCAAAAACGTCCCAAACTCGGGAAACTCGGGGTTGGCACAGGGGTGGTACCAATACAAACTCGGGAAACTCGGGGTTGGCACCAGATGTGTTAACTCCCCCGAATCACAACAAAACTGATAACCCTGGCGTCCCTTTTTTGTCAGGCAAACATCTTTGAAAATCTTTAAAAAAAAAGCAGATCTACCTATCGATGGAAAAATAAGAAAATGGACCAGGAGGTCATGTTTATGTTTTTATACTTGAGCCTCGGATGTCTGTCTCAGTGCTGCAGGGTTTTTTTTTGCATTCTACCTGACATGGACTGGAGATGTAGTTAATGATGATGAATAGGTGCTCCTTATTTCTTAACACAATTTATGGTCAAGTCAAGCGAAAGCTTCTCTCCTTCAGTCTGGAAGAATTAGTATTGTAAGAGTAAATCAATCACCTGATGCTAATGTATGTTACCTCTCCATACAAACGTATAGGCTCTTCAGGTAACATATTTTGCGTGGAATGCAATAGTAAAGATTCACGATCTGTGCTATTTTACACAGAGGCAATTGAAAGTAATCTCTTCCCCATATTCCTGTTTGGCACGCACAAGCACTCGCGCACACACACACACACACGCACACGCACACGCACACGCACACACACACACACACACACACACACACACACACACATGCGTCTGCACACACACACACACACCCACACACACACAACCTCACACACAACCGGACAATTTACAATTTTGGCATTTAGCAGAAGCACTTATCCAGAGCGTGCAGGATCGGAGTAAATTGCATGAACCATAGTCAACAAGCAACGCGCACACTACTAACTCTCACACACATCTTATCTTTCCATACACGTATTTTATGCAAATCTATCACCAGCCAGGCCAGGCTGCTTCCCCTCCCTCCCAGTCTGTCGTGCAGGCACGTGCACACATAGATAGACATCAAAAGGGGCTTGAGCCCCTGCCCTTTTATCTGTCTGTAAAAAGTGCCCTCTCCAGACCATGCATGAATGCAGTTTTTACTATGGTGAAAGAAATGCAAATGCCCCGCTTTCCATGCCATAACCGAAGGCAGCATTCAGGAGAATTGCCTGTTCCAAACTCTCCTGAACTTGAATGCAGCGTCTTATGTTGAAGAATTGCCTTCTCTGTGTAGAAATCCATGCCGTTATGCCACATCTCCAGTATTGACTTGATTATGCTTAGTTTAGTACTGAAAATAGCCGACCTCAAAGCTCACAACGCGTGTCGCTGCGACGCGTTGTGAGCTTGGAGGTCTGCTATTTTTCGATATTTCCACCAAAAGGCCCTTTTAGAAATGTCAGCCCCTGCCTCTCTCTAACATTCTCTGCACGTCCCTGCTGTGGTGACTCCAAGCTGTGCAGTGTTAGGGTCAGAGCTGCAGTAGTCTGTCTGGTTGGTCTGAACAGGAGCTCCACGAGGGGAGTCGGGGGGAGCCAGGACTCTGGCAAAACAATTTCACCAGCTGGAAGCAGCAGGAAAAGCTGCTCTAGCTCTTCTGCCCTGTTATGAGTCAAACTGGAAAGGAAGGGAAAAAAAAACGGGCAACATTCCCGCGTTGTTCCTTGATGAATGTCGGGGGGTTTAAAAGTCACCGGAGTGACACAGACGAATGTTCTCATTGCATTGCCCACACACCTGTAATAGCAAAGATAGTGTGACCACAACCTGGGGCAAAAAAAAAAAAAATCCTGTTCTGGGATAATGGGAGAATGCAACACATCAGCATATTTTTTACGAGTGCGATATTCAATTAGATACAATGTCATCGTGTGAATGTTAACAACTTATATTGCTGGTCATATATCATAATATTGTTTTATTTTTCTCTCACTGGGACCTCACCTACAGCAGCCTACATGGTGTGCTGAGAATCAGAGCGCGAGGGCTCTTGTGGCTGAAAGGAATCATGTATGTATATTGTCTCTGTCGGGTGGAAACCTATAGCCTGACACTCAGCCTGAATTTACATTTCGTTTCACTCCATTATTTAGTCTGAAATCCCTTCCTACGTGCAGTCGTATCTGGGATGGGCGTTGCCAAAGAGGCGGTCTTCTGCGATTGGTTCACCACCTGACCAATCACAACAGTAGCAAAGCAGATGACGTAGTTGTTATTGGTGTTATGTGGCTGGCTAACCTGTTGCTACTTGTACTTGCTAACCAAAGAAACAGGAAGAATAGGAGCGCTACGAACTAGTAATCAAACACAGTAAAACATGTCTGTTACTGATTCATAGCGAGATCGATACAAGCGCATGTTACCGCGGCGGGCCACACGATGTTTATGTTTGGGAATGTACGGTTTGGCGCTGGGTTATTTGGAATTGCACATGAGTTCTGGGAAAACCCCACCCACGCTGCTGGTCATCGAGTTGAATCAACGCTGATTTGCCGTTCGAATTTTCAACCGAGCAAGCCTCTCCATTGAGAGAGTCACTGAATCGCCCAAACATATTTTTAAAGGGGCGTTGCTAGTAATTCAGAGACTGGAACAACTTTTCAGGATTCGAATAGCAAAATTAGCAGATTTACAAGTCCCATTTCGAGCTTGTTTATCTGCTACTTTTGATGTTTTTGTATGACGATCAAGCAGGGCGTTAATTTACGAAAAGAAAAAAAAAGATTTCTGGATTTCTGCGGTTTCTGCCCAAACTTTACATTAGACCTTGGACCCAAACTAGTGAAAATAGCAGATCTACAAGCACACAACGCATCGCGAGCGTGTAGATCGGCTATTTTCATAATAGCTAGCTCTTATCATTTTTTATTTATGGAATTACTTCGATTTGTTTGGTTGGTTTAAAATGTATAAAACGTGCATAAAAAATACATATACATTTTTAAACCTAGGAAGAGAAAATGGGATTTTTACTCAAGTCGTGACCCATAGAAATTGGTCCGTGACCCTCCAATGGGTCTCGACCCAGTGTTTGGGGAGCAGTGTTGTAACGGTGCGGCGGCGTGGCTCTAAGCAGGGGCGTCACAAGGGGGGGGAAGTGGTACTGAGTTACTAGGGCCCAAGATGGAGGGGCCTTAATTATTTTATATACTTTAGCTATTGAAAAATAGCAGATATACAAGCTCACAGCGCGGCACCGAGTGCCGCGCTGCGAGCTTGTAGATCTGCTATTTTTCAATAGTTAAAGCACAAAATAACGCTGTGAATCGCTGTGAACCCAGGGCCCAGAATTTGGTGCGACACCCCTGCTCTAAGGCCCGTGATGTTTCACAAGCTGCGTGGCTCTATGAGGCCCGTGATGTTTCACAAGCTGCGTGGCTCTATGAGGCCCGTGATGTTTCACAAGCTGCGTGGCTCTATGAGGCCCGTGATGTTTCACAAGCTGCGTGGCTCTATGAGGCCCGTGATGTTTCACAAGCTGCGTGGCTCTATGAGGCCCGTGATGTTTCACAAGCTGCGTGGCTCTATGAGGCCCGTGATGTTTCACAAGCTGCGTGGCTCTATGAGGCCCGTGATGTTTCACAAGCTGCGTGGCTCTATGAGGCCCGTGATGTTTCACAAGCTGCGTGGCTCTATGAGGCCCGTGATGTTTCACAAGCTGCGTGGCTCTATGAGGCCCGTGATGTTTCACAAGCTGCGTGGCTCTATGAGGCCCGTGATGTTTCACAAGCTGCGTGGCTCTATGAGGCCCGTGATGTTTCACAAGCTGCGTGGCTCTATGAGGCCCGTGATGTTTCACAAGCTGCGTGGCTCTATGAGGCCCGTGATGTTTCACAAGCTGCGTGGCTCTATGAGGCCCGTGATGTTTCACAAGCTGCGTGGCTCTATGAGGCCCGTGATGTTTCACAAGCTGCGTGGCTCTATGAGGCCCGTGATGTTTCACAAGCTGCGTGGCTCTATGAGGCCCGTGATGTTTCACAAGCTGCGTGGCTCTATGAGGCCCGTGATGTTTCACAAGCTGCGGTCGGTCCCTGCCCAGGTGGTCCCTGAGTGACGCCTGGCCTGCTGTCTCTGGCCAGCCTCCATGCAGCCTCACCGGCCACACCAGTAACAATAACAGGAGGGATATTGATCTCTCGCGGGCCATGTTTTCCCTCACCAGGAGGATCCTCGGACCCACAAAGCCAGCTGTGACAACACGGGGAGGAATCACAGCCGGGTTCAGGTTGAGGTAATCCTGCTGCCGCAGGCGTGATCAGGGTTCGATTAGCTGGGCGGGGGTGTAAAGTAACTCATTATATTTACTAGTAGTTCCAATTTACAATACTTTTACTTCTACTCCACTACAAATATTGTACTTTTTACCCCACTACATTTATTTGGAAACTTTAGTTACTAGTTACTTTGCAGGTATACATTTATAATACCGGTATTATAAAACGGATTAACCACTTTAGCCCTATTTTATTTTATACCTTGTCTATTTGAAAATAGCCGATCTACAAGCTCACAACGCGTCGCATTACAAACATTTTGTACTTTTACTTTTTGTGTTTTAACACGTTGCAGTCCGAAATAGAATGGTGGTTGGTAGATTAGCCGTGAAATTTCTATTATTGTATTGTGATCTGAGACATAATATTATGTTTATAAACATGACCCCGCAGCCCCTCCATCTTGAACAGCGCCGCTGTTTTTTCTTTTTTTTTTCCCCCCAGGCCAGTAACTCACCATGATTTTCTCGATCTCCGTTGGGATAGAATGGGGGTTTTGGCCGATCGTCGATGTCCCCGTGCGTTTCGCGTGCGCGATCCTTTCACGTAAATGTCCCCGCAAATAGTCCATGTGTGACTGAAGAACAGAACTGAAAAGTTTCGCTAGCATAGCCCCAAGCATGGCTGCAGGAGGAGCTCGAGTGTGTAGACAGTAAACGGATGGGTGGAAGGTGCCTTGGAGAAGGAGAGGCGCTGACGTCACCTCTGCTTCATGCACGGTCTGCATGAGCTATCAGTGCACGAGTGGTGACTAGGGAAGGTTAGACGATCGCCGATTTTCGGATCAAAAGCTTTTATTCCGGTTTTAAAGACAAAGTCCGGGAATGTACGACGTGGCTGAGAGTCCCTGGGGGGATGTGCGATATAGTACGGTTTTAACATTAAGGGGCTCCCCTTGGCTTAGAAGGTGTTAAGTATATTTTGATGCCAATACTTTCATACTTTTACTCAAATACATTTTGAATTCCAGACTTTTACTTGTAACAGAGTGTTTCTACGTTGCAGTAATTGATACTTTTTTTTACATGTGAGTACTTTTCCCACCACTGGGAATGAGCATGGGGATGAAGGGGGTACATGGGGTACTGCCTCTGCCTTACATCCCCCTCCCCTCCCCCCTCTCCTCATTCATGTTCATGACAGGTGGGTGGAGATATGTTTAACCCAACTTGAGCTCACACTGAAGACTGAATTAAATGCATGCATTTACTTTTTGGGGTAGTGTGGATTGTCTGATATCGTTTTTGTAGGTTTTTCGTAAAAGAATGCCATACTTTCAGCGTCACACAAAAGTCACACAAAAGTTGAAACACAATTTTTTTCAGTTCAATTTGAATACTGAAAAATTGAAAAGAAGTGGACATACGTATGAGGTTTCTACCAGACAGAGACAATATTTTTTATAATGTAATAATACAATTTAATTATCTTTTTTTTCCTTTTTCTTTTGGTAGATCTGATATTTTCATTAGCCTATTTGTTGTACGACAAAACATATTGGGCTTTAGTGGTTTAGAAAATGCATGAGTGTGATCAACCTCCGAGGCACCCTTCAGCAAATAATGGAAAGATAATTCTCAGCGACCACGTGGTTAAGATCTAAAGTAAGATAAGGGAGTGTCTCCAAACTGATCCACTGAATGTGCAGCCAACAGTAAAGGATTAAAATCATGAAGTATAAATATTTGTTTTACACACCATTACGTAATACTGCATAAACAGCTTTATATAACAGCTCCTAGATCGGCTATTTAAATGGATTGATACTCATTCATTAACTTTTGTTTGTAGTAAGCGTCATATTTATTTGACGTCACGTCGCCGAGGCCTAAATAAGCTGAAGTACCGACAGAAGAGTTGTGTCCCTGTGTGTCTGTAGTTGAGAGCAGTGGTGGAAAAAGTACTTTTTTACTTGAGTAAAAGTATCAATACTGCAATATAGAAATACTCTGTTAGGGTGCACACACACCAAAATGGATAAACTCTTTTGGTGCGCGGCTGACTAAAAACGCAGCGAGCGCATTCTGTCCCAAAGCAGCGACACGCCTGTCACTCACTTCCAGAACCCTCCCCATTCCGCCTTCGACTCACCCGATTGGACAGAGGGGTGGAAACCAGAATCTGCGTGGAGAATTTATCTGCTCCTGCATAAACGCAAGGTTGACGCGGCACGCAGATATCCTCCACTGACTAATTCAAAGGTGTACTTAAATACAGTACTTGATCGTATGTGTTATGTTACTTTACAGTACACTACTGGTCTTTAGTTGAGAGTGAGTTGAATGTCTAGTACTGTACAGTATGTCAACTTCGATAATCCACCACAGTTTGAGATGCTTAGCGGCCCTCAGCAGATATAGGACTCAGATGGGAGGTATAAATGTACAGCAGCTAGGCATCAAATCCCCTGGCCCTCGCATTCTTCTAGAGCAGTTCACGGGCCAGCGATATGGAGAAGCTCACAGATGTCAGTGTGTCTTTAACTGTATCCATGTGAAACAGAGCGTTGCTGGAAAAGTGAACACATGCTCTGTCCTCTTCTTTTTTTTGTTGTACTCTTGGACAAGTCGTAAAAGGAGATGTCACAGCATTCAAATGGTCCGTATAAATAATAGTTCAGGCTAAGTCTCCTCTGAATAAAGCTTCAGATGCCTGCTGACAGTACAAGAGCCCCCTTGTGCCGTTGCCAGCGATTAATTTGTTGGACTTGATTGATAAAACATCCAAGTTTGTCTTTCGTTTCGTTCTTGGGTGTTGGCTTTGGAGAGAGGGAATGGTTTTTGTTTTGGGAGGAGATAAATTGTTGCCTCAGCGAGTTTGTGTGTTGCGGTTTTTCCGAGTCCAAACAGCTGAGAACTGGCTCGGGAACGAGAGCTATAATTGCTCCCATGGTGATTTGAGGGCTGGTTGATTCTCATACGAGAGCTTGAAGTGCCAGGCCTCGTCCCTCGAGGAAACTCACTCATCTGAGGACGCTGCCTGTCTGCCTGCCTGTCTGTCTGTCTGTGTGTGTGTGTGTGTGTGTGTGTGTGTGTGTGTGTGTGTGTGTGTGTGTGTGTGTGTGTGTGTGTGTGTGTGTGTGTGTGTGTGTGTGTGTGTGTGTGTGTGTGTGTGTGTGTGTGTGTGCACGTGTGAGCGTGCATGTCAAATTTCTTGTGCACACGTGTTTTTTAATGTTTTCATTTTTCACATAACCTTACATTTTATATCTCTTTGTTTTTTGTTTTTTTATCCCATGATTTTGTATTTTTCACCCGGTGTCAATTATGTAACTGGGCGCTACACTCCCTCTACCCACCTGGGGAGACAACGGACTGCCTTCATGCTTACTTCTATGCATGAGGAGTCCAAGTCGCTTCTTTTCACCTGACAGGGGGGAGTTTCCCCAGTTGGACGAAGCGTGTAGGAACACGTTATTCCAACCAGTTCCTTTCCCCTCCATCAGGCACCCCGGCTGGCCAGGGGGGTTGTGAGGGTATAGGAGACACGTGGAGAACATGCAAACTCCACACAGAAAGGCCCTTTTTCCAACCCCACCTAGGGTATGGGGTATGGGCCACAGCATCCCCAGCGGGAATCGAACCCACGCTAGAAGCCTCACAAGCCCCCACATTTTATATCTCTTGAAATAGTTGTTTTCATATTGGAAGTCAGTGGGGTTCAGTTCAGGCTGAATGTGGAGACATACATTATGGATGCGTCATACATAAGAGGGCAGACATCTCAGGCTGAGATCCACATGAAGGCATCCCTGGGAAGTGGGAACGGATGACTTTGCATTAATCCAGTGATTCCCAAACAATGGGTCGGGAGCCATTTAGGGGTCGCAGACCAAGTTTTATGGGTCGCAAGTAAATATCCCCCTTTTACCGATAATCTGCTATTTTCACTACCTCTTACCCCAACCTTCTTTATTTCTAATGGTTTGAATTAAATGATTCAGCAAAATGTAACATTTTTATTTTTGAAAAAGTGTCATTCCTTTTCAGAATAGTATGAAAGAAAATTGCCTAAAAACAATTGTAAACAGAAAACATCCCTAACCCTAACCCTCCCGACCCATAACAAACGGGTCCACGACCCAAACACACACACAGGCCCTGACTCCTGACCCAGTGTTGGGTAACACTGACTCCATGGCCGTCCAGCATGCGTGGTTTCCCTGAACCAGCCTGCAGAACGACGCAGAGCAGAGGGCAGAGTGACCACTACACCACCGCCGTCGTCGTCGTCGTGTGTGTGCGCACGTGTTTCTTCTTTGTCCTTCTCCCTTTTTCGCCACCTCAGATGTGATATATCGCCACTCATATTTATCCTCCCTTCCCTTCCCAGCTGTGATAATATTTTCTATGTCAAACATCTGTAAGAGGAATGTGGGGACAGAGCAGGCCCACTTCCTGTCTGTAGAGCTGCAGCAGAGACACACGCACGCACGCGCACACACACACACACACACACACACACACACACACACACACACACACACACACTCGCTCCTTCCCACAGTCAGTAGGTTCCCAGCCCCGTTCGACTCCCAGAGTCCTGAACCACCACCACTGTGTGTGTGTGTGTGTGTGTGTGTGTGTGTGTGTGTGTGTGTGTGTGTGTGTGTGTGTGTGTGTGTGTGTGTGTGTGTGTGTGTGTGTGTGTGTGTGTGTGTGTGTGTGTGTGTGTGTGTGTGTGTGGTTTTCCTTCGTATATATCTTGAGAACCGTTCATCTAATGCAGTGGTTCACAACCTGTGGTGTTCCCCAAACTACTAAACATTGGCCAAATTGTCAAATATTAGAGGCAGAAATTGTGAAAATAGCCGATCTACATGCTCACAGCATGTAGATCGGCTATTTTCACAATAGAACCGTGTTATACAAAAATGTAATGCCTCAACTCTTTGTGCTCGTCAGGGTGGGGTCCCCAGTTAAAATATGATTATTTTGGGGGTCGCGGAAAAGGTTGAGAACCACCGATTTAATAGACTTCACATCTTGCCAGCCCTCTCCGGACAGGCACAGGGCGGTGTCTCGCAAAGACGCAAACAGCTCAACAGATGAAGTAAACTTCGCACTTCATGGGCGTGTTGTTGAGGACACAGGGAACCGTGGTGCTGAGTGTGAAGTTGATTGGAACGAGCAGTTCTCCAGAACCGGGCCGCTGTGTTCCAAACATTGTGACACATTATTTTGCTTATAAAGTCATCTTTCTCGCACGGGTTCCTGTCACGCTTGTGTGTCTTTATAACTGAGATCGGTGGATCTCGCTACAGTCTGCGGTCCCAAGATGATTTGTCAGTTCGCTCGCTGTAGCTAAAGGCTGCAACTGAATTGAATGGATTTCATGTTTTGGAATGAACGACTCGAGGCTTTGTTGGTTTTGCAAACTTTGCACCGTCTCTTTGCGTGTGAGGCAAATGAAACGAGGATCATCTCTGACAGTCAGCCAGCGCTGTTCTCACACCCACACACACACGTACGTACGCATGCCGCGCACGCACGCACGCACGCACACACACACACACACACACACACACACACACACACACACACACACACACACACACACACAGAACAGCTCTTCTCTTGGCACTTTTATTATGCTGCATCGATAGCTGTCATTTGGCAGTGTGCCTGTGGCATTAGACTCATTACAGCAATTTCACTTTGGTATTAAATATTTGTTTTTGTTGTTTGCCTAGATTTGTTAAAAGCCTTGGTTACAGTAATTTAACTCTGAATAATATTAGTCTGGATGTTGCTGTGTACCAATTAGGCACCATGGTAAATACACAGTAACATTGTCAGTGTTCATTTATCCATTTGTAACTTAGAGTGTGTGCAAATGAAACTAAACTAAATGTGAAAGGTTCAAATTAATTCCTGCAAATCAAGGGAATAGGTTGTTAAAATGTTTCTTCATATTACAGAAGTTTAATGTTGAACAATCCTCTCAGTAACATAGAACAGATTTAATATTATATAATGTCCTTAAACTGCTATGAGATATGTGAGATAACTCATCTTTGATGGACCTTTCTGCAGCTTTTTGATTTGGTTTGATTTGAGGATACTAACACTGAGGATTATACTGTGTGGAAACCTGTACGTTATTAAGCATAAACTATGAAAGGTTCAGTCATTTTGGCGAATGACATCCCAAGACAAATCGAGACGCAGTGGCACACACTGTCGCTATACATTGCTGTTGCTATTGTTCAGAAGTTGTAACAAACTAGACTGCACTCTGTCGAGATACCAACTTGTAATTGTGCATCAGCACAGTTTCGTTTGAAAGTACTGTATGTGTGGGGAAACATCGGTTTACTTTTAGATCCTTAGGGTTAACATTTTGTCAGGACTTATGTAGCGTATTGTCCAAGACTATCGGAAAGAGGAAGAAGTTGATTAAGATATTTTCTAAGATCTATTGTATTGTACACTTGTCTATTCTTTTGCCTTCTTCACTTTAGGATCGTAGTACTTCCTGTTGTTATCAGAGGTGGGTGGATGTTTCGATTCGATGTTTTGATTGATCTACTTGCGCATTGCTTCAATGGCTGACGCAAGTGATGAGGAGAAGAGAGAGTTCACCTAGAACAGTGGTTCTCAAAGTGGATTTCAGGAACGATCTAGGTTCCTTTATGGGGGTATAAATTAGTCACATCTGCTTACAAGTCTGTAACTTTGAAAAAGTGTACAAACGGAACCAAATGGAACCATTTGTTCACTGTCAAAGTGTAGAGGAGAGTGTAGGGGAGACCTTCAGATTTCAAAGTTTGAGAACCACTGACCTAGAAGAGCTGCATGCTGCTCCGTTCGCAAGTTGTTTAGCATTTGATTTACAGTATTTTCTGGACTATAAGGCGCACCTGACTATAAGGCGCACTGTCAATGAATGGTCTATTTTCAAACTGTTTTCATATATAAGGCGCACCTGACTATAAGGCGCACATAATAGACGCTTATGCATCCAACAGATGGAGCTGTGCTAAAGGGAATGTCAATGTCAATGAATGATCCATATATAAGGCGCACTGGACTATAAGGCGCACTGTAGTTTTTTGAGAAAATTAAAGGCTTTTAAGTGCGCCTTATAGTCCGGAAAATACGGTAGTCTGCTCTGAATGCAGGTCACGGCGGGCTAAGCGGGGGTCCATCTATCAGCGAGAGGTCAGCCACTCAGAGCGCCACTCACCACGTCCCCACGTCCCCGGCTCTGTGCACGCTGACCCCCCAGGTCACACGGGCCAGGAAGCAGATGGGCAGAGGTCCGAGATATCACCACACATGCTGTGATTGGCTGTGTTCCTGTGTGTGTGTGTGTGTGTGTGTGTGTGTGTGTGTGTGTGTGTGTGTGTGTGTGTGTGTGTGTGTGTGTGTGTGTGTGTGTGTGTGTGTGTGTGTGTGTGTGTGTTTGTTTTACTATCCTTTTGAGGACAACATGTCCCCACAAGTATAGTAGAATTTGAGAAGAGATTGTGAGAACGATTTTCCTGCATGGTCCTCACAAGAGAAAAGGTCACGCACATGGGCGCATGCACGTGGGCTTGTGCACGCGTCCTCCTTGGTGACAGCAGACTGATGGGTGAGCGATGTACAGACCTGGTTGGTTGTTTAAGTTGGCCAAAATATGGCCATATTTTCCCAAATATGGAGAAGACTGATGTCTGACATCATATTGTAGATGTTTGACGTCATAGACTACATGAGACTGACACAATATATCCATATATGGGCATTCCCAGATATGGGCTATGTCCATATATGGGCATTCAGGGATCTCCATATATGGGCATAAAAGGGATTGTATTAGTGTGGTTGCCCTAACAGGGCATCATCTGGGAATGCACATATATTGACGTTTTCGGGGCCAGGGGACGGGGCCCAAGTTAGGGCCCAGTTAGGGCCAGGTCTTAATTTTCGGGCCTGTTGAGAACGCTGAGCTGGTCGAGTCATCATTGTGATGTCAGAACAGGTCAGTGCAAATGAATTCTGTCTTTGCCATTCATTTGCATCATTGTGATGTCAGAAGAGCATGAGGTGTGACAGACAGACGGACAGACAGACAGACAGACAGACGTGAGCTGGAGGTTTTCATACTAAGTCTGAAAACAGGGCGGGAGGTGTTTTTACTAGTCGGGATCACTTCACTTTTCGGACTTGTAACCGGTCTGGAGCGGAAACCATGCACAAAACGTCATGTTGTAGTACTCAAAGGACTACAATTTGGCCGGAACTATCTACCGGAAACAGCTTTAACCCAAAATAATTCCCCTGCACTCAAGGACATACTTTTAAGGCCTACCTAATAAACTCCTTGATGCGGAGTAGTTTTGCTTTTGAAAAATTTGTTTGGTATATGCATCTTTTTTTAGTCCAACTCGTAGCGACTGGCAAGACAACACTAGGCTATTCGAGCATTTTAATAGGGATTGGGGAAACAAACGGAGGGAACCAAATCAGAGCGACGCCGCTTCTTCTAGTGGTTTCCGGGCTGTTGTGAACGAAAAAACATATAGATGGATACAAGCATCAGCCAGCGAAAGCCACCTGTGTCCGCTCTGAGGAGCGCCGTGGCCGGCCACTGTTAGGCCAGATTACAGTATTATGTCAGCACAGTAGCATTGCATCACTTGCACACATACCTGAGATATACAGTGTTTTTCAAGGCCTGCCCTGCAGACGATCTTCCAACATCTCATGACATTGTTGCTGTTATTATCCTGTTCAGTGAAATGTGCAATTTCTAACCTCACTGCACTCTGTCTGCCATAGTGAAGCCTGTGACCGTGGCCTCCAGAGCATGGGAACCTGGCAAGAGTTAGTGAAGTAAACATCAAAAAGTCCATTGAAACAACCGCATTTTGAAGAAACACTTTTTTTTTAATGTAGGACTGGGGTGTTTTTTCCGGTCAAAAACGTTTTTTCTTTTTTTGTTAGAGAATTAGGAAAAGATTCAGGTTAGGATTAAAATGAAAAGATTAGGTTGCATTCACACCTGAATTAAACTTTGCTGCATGCCGGTATCATGCAGCGGAAAACAGCCGATCTGCAAGCTCACAATGCATCACAGTGCAACGCATTGTGCGCTTGCAGAGCTGCACTCTTTCTGCTACTTTTGCGCTATTTTCGGCGATTTTCAATGCCGTCCTAAAATCTTGATGTCCTCAAAAGTATATAGTAATACAAACACGTGTGTGTGTGTGTGTGTGTGTGTGTGTGTGTGTGTGTGTGTGTGTGTGTGTGTGTGTGTGTGTGTGTGTGTGTGTGTGTGTGTGTGTGTGTCTGTGCGTGCGTGCGTGCGTGCGTGCGTGCGTGCGTGCGTGCGTGTACATGTGTGCGTGAGTGTACTTTGACAGAGTGTTATCAAGCGCTGTGAGCGTGTAAGAGAGAGGCCCACTGTTTGCCTTTGGCTAAGCGGGGCCCGATAGCAGCAGCTGGACCACTGCACAGGGTCTCCATTATGCATGTGGGGTCCTGGCATTACTGCCTCGAACCCTGCTGCTGTCCTGGGCAGGGGCTAGGGGGGCATTAACTGTCCTGGGCGGGGGCAGGGGGGCACTAACTGCCACTTGCTGTACAGAACACTAACTGCCACTTACTGTACAAGACTCGCTGAAGGGCTCGTGAAAGACAGCTATTAACCAAGACAGCTACTGTATTAGTTGTATTGCAGCGTGCTGTGAGCTGGCAGATGGGCTATATTCCACTAAATGGAATGGGAGCAGTGTGGCTCTGGCTCCAAAAGTGGATCTCGGACCTCATGTGACTGGCCTGTGAAGTCGGTCCTGAACCTGTGGGCCACATTATAAAAATGGCAAGGGGCCTGGGGGCCAGTTGATTAAATGTTAATGACACTTGATAACTTCTGTCTTTCATTGGTGCCTTATATTGTCGATCTTAACAACTGACACTATTTTCTGGCAAGTTAAAGATGCAGTGCAGTGCAAGTTAAATTGCACAGAGTGCCAGCATTTTCTCCCATAGGCGGCCACTCTTATTTTGAAGGACAGGAAGGAGATTGCGCTGACTTTTCCTCATTTTACTTTCTTCAAGTTTCACCCGGAACTAGTTCCGGGGCAGTGTGTAAACAAAGGTGGAAGATGTGTGTTTTCATGCGAGTATTATTTTAGCAAGTAAACATGCCAGCCTTGGCATTTTTAAATGAAGTCCAAAGATTTCAAGATCCATTGCACTTTGCTTGCACGTGAACGTGCGATGTAAACAAATCGCGGACTTAACCAGTGCCAGATGGATAGCCCGGACCGCAAGGTAAGCAGTGCCAGCTTTACTGTACAGCAGGGGTCCTCAAATACAAATCTTGAAGGTCCAGAAATATTTTTTTGAAACAGGTCCGGGTCCGAAAAAAAAGGCGAAGGCGAAATAAGGCGGATACATTAATACAGTATGTACTGTATGTATGTATGTTTATTATAATCATTAGAATTGTTTATTTTAATTATTATTATTATTATTTGGAACTTTGGAAATCTCAGTTGGAACTGTTACCCCTGCTACCCGATGCTGGATAAGCGGTTGAAGATGGATGGATGGATGAATGGATAATTATTTATGCATGTAGAGTAGGCTACATTATTTACATTTATTGTGTAGCAATAAAACACTGGCTTATAGTTTAATTATTGGAAACTAAAGAGCATAAATGCAATATTAGGCTTGTCGTTCAGAATGGAAAATAAAGTGAAACTTAGCGTGAGGGGGAGAGGATTACTTGACATTCAGTTGACACACGTACTGCACAAGCCAGGCTGTGCTGATTGCCTATGTCAAATGGCCAGTCAAATCAGGGTCAACGAGTCATAGTTATTAACCTAACACAGCCTAGGATAGCTGGCAATAATATGCGACGACACATCACATTGTTAAAGACGCATGATCACGCATCGCGAGTTTCGCGACCATTTCTCGTCTAATGCAAGCAGTTGGAGCCTTACATCGTGGATATTAATGTGTTGCTGTTGTCCTCTCCAATTGAACAGCCAAAGGTAGAAGATCTCTAAGTTATTAATCCAGTGGGAGCAATGGTTTCCAAGAGGTTTTAGCAACTTTTTCAGGCAGCGAGCGGCATGAGTGTGTGGAGAGGGGAGGGGAGGGGGGAGCAGCATGGAGAGCAGACTGCTTCGGAGGGAAGGAAAACCTTTGATCTACAAGCCCACAGCACGTTGCACCCGCGACGCTTTGTGGGCTTGCAAATTGGCGTAGGGGACGGGGTGTGTCTTGTGAGCCTGTGTATGTGTTTGAGCGAATGAGCACATACACACCCACGCACACACAAACACAAATCACACACAGTCAGTCCGATCGTCAGATACAACTGTGCGGAGATTTCTCAGAAATGTGCCGCGGTCCGGACGGAGGTGCGCCTGGGTCCGGACATGGACCGCGGTCCGCCTATTGAGGACCCCTGCTGTACAGTATATACAGTATATATCGCCCGTATACGCGGGATCAGCACTCCGGACATCATTTAATATTTTGCGAGTATATGCGTGATTGGCATTAGATGAGTTGTAATATGTTACAGTGCTATGATCTCAGCATCAAGTCCAGGAACAGCAAAAATCCTCAGTGTTAACCCATTCAAAACGGGTACACATTATTGTGTATTATTATTTTATGCCTTTAACTACTGAAAAATAGCAGATATACAAGCTTGTATATAGAAAAATCGTGAAAATTTGAATTTGACCCGATTCTATAAGTGTCTTTTGAATCCTTCAAAGGTTTTTTTTAAAAACCTTTGTTTATGTGTCAGCAATCTGGCTAGCCATCGTCAAAGAAAAGGTCCTTTTCTGGACCTCAGTTAGTCTGTTCTTGAGAGACTACTATGTCAGTGGTTTTCATGTGAAGGACCCCCAAAATGATATGTATTTGTCCACGGGCCCCCATCTCAAAATATTTAGTTCCAGGGACCCCCCAGAAGCAACATTTGAGTTACAAAAGTTTGCTTTAAAAAATACATATATTCAAAGATTTGCACACATTTTCACGACTTTTTCAAAAATAGCAGATCTACAAGCTCGCAGCGCGGCACTCGGTGCCGCGCTGTGAGCTTGTATATCTGCTATTTTTCAATAGTTAAAGCAGTCAATAATTCTAGGCCTAAATTTAATTTATTATGATTCGGCCATCGGCCTGCATGCCTGCTTCCTTGTGCACATTTCAATGCAGAACACTCCTCGCCTCTCAGAAGCCATAGTGCTGAATTCTGCCCTATTAGCTTCCTCTCCCTCCCTGTCTTCTCTCTATAGTTGGGAAGCCGGTGTTTGATGCAAAGATGATCATAATGACTGTAATTTGGGGCCCTTTTTTTCTCCCCTTTCTTTCTTTCTGTTTTTAAACAGACCACATCTTGTCATTGTCACCGTTACGCAAACCGCTCCTGTTTACAGAACCACCCTGGGAACCCAGCACCAGCTGCACCAGTCCCACTCAGGGACGTGCTGGCCATTGGGTAAAGCGGGACAAACTCCCGAAAAAGGCCTGGCCGGTCCAGGCCGGCCATTAGGAAAAAATTAAAAATAAAATGTCGGCCTTCGTTCCATTTTAGGGGCTGGGCGGCCAACAAAGTAAATTGTCACTGTCGGGCAGAAACCTTGTATCTCCAAGTTTTTGTACATTTTTTCGCAAAGCAAAGCCCTGCTTCATCATACAAGCACACAACGCCTCGCGGTGTGAGGCGTTGTGTGCTTGTAGATCGGCTGTTTAAATCATTTTTAAAATGATAAATACAAAACAAACGGTTTTGGACATACAAGGTTTCCACTCGACAACGACGAAATATAACTCATGTAATTGGCCCACTGGCTTGTCACTTGTCATGATCTGACATGGCAAAGTAGCAGCAGCGCTATAGAGAGAGATCTCTCTCTATAGCGCGCAATGAGGGCCTCTCCAAATCTTTTTCCCGGACTGAATCAGGAGCCCAGCATGTCCCTGGTCCCACTGCATGTGAACGCTGAACTGATTATAGTGGTTTTTACCTCCTCCCCTCTTCCTCTCTCTCTGCGTGATGAAGCACAGTGCACAGTAAAAGCCCCAGTGTTTATTTATCCTTTTGGAACTCCACAAGAGTCTACAAATGTAACCCAACGGACCCGTTTACGGGTACGCTTCAGGCACGTGCACACATAGACATGAAAGGGCCGGGGCTTGAGCCCCTGCCATTTTATCTGTCTGTAAGAACTGCCCTTAACAAACCATAAATGCATTTTTTACTTTTATTTGGTGAAAGAAATGCAAATGCCCTCTTTCAATGCCATACCTGAAGGCAGCATTCAATAGAATTGCCTTGTCAAAACTCTCCTGAACTTGAGAATGCAGCATCTTATGTTGAAAGAATTGCCCTCTCTGTGTAGAGATCCATGCTGTACGCCACATCTCCAGTATTGACTTGGTTATTAGTTCAGTGTGGTTTCAATTGGTTATGCTTAGTTCAGTGTGGTTTCACACAACGAAAATAGCCGACCTCCAAGATCACAACGCGTCGCAGTGCGACGCGTTGTGAGCTTGGAGGTCTGCTATATTCGGTGCTTCCACCAAAAGGCCCCTTTGGAAATTCCAGCCCCTGCCTCTCTAACATTCTCTGCACGTCCCTGCCGTTTGCGGGTACGCTCTTGGAAGTTAAATCAACACTGAGGATTTGACTGTGTGTACCAACCACGCTCTGGGCTCACTTTGATTAGTGGCCCATCCTCCCTCTCTGGGCGGGGTGATCGGGGCACCGTGGGTTACACAGCCTCAAATCTAGGTCTAATCATGGCGCTCTGTCTTACCCTCCCCCACCACCTGCACCCCCGGTTGAATATAATAACCCCGCCCCCCCCCCCTGCTGTGAGTGATATGGGGATCCGGTTTTATCTGTGTGCGCTTGCGGGATAATCTCATTAGAAGCAATAAGGGGCCAGTGGAGTGGGTCCATGGAAACCGGTGGAGCCGGAGTCCTTCACACCGGCTAATCTCTGCAGCAGCGAGTGCACGGCTCACTCGGTCGCGGTGGTGTTTGTTTGCCTCTTGTTGGGTGTGGGATTAGTCGACGCTGTAGTGTTGTTGAACCACCTACTTCACGGTTGCTCGGAGAAGCTGCTAAGTTGACAGCCTTGAGACGGGTTGAGAAGGAGTCAAGGAGAAGTGTGCCCTGTAGAGGCAATAGGCAACATTCATTGTGGTACTTTTACAACACCTCTTTTGCATAAGGTTCACTATTTCCCTGTCATGTCTATGAGGCGGCAAACATGAGATTTGCGACACTGACAACAGAGGAAGAAGTGCAATGAAACAAGGGCCGATTCTCCACTTCCACGAGACAAATTTATTTCGGTTCGGCTCTGTCCAAACTATAATATGACGTCATTAATGTTCGGTGCCACAGAGATGTTGTGTCTCCCCGAACCGAACCGAAATAAATTCGGCTCTATAAGTGGAGTATGCATCGGCTCTTGGTAGACCGCCATTTGATCAGCTGCTTGACGCGTCACATACAGTACATCACAAGCTACGCATCATTAAAGCAATGGCTTGCCTTTTGGGACATTTTGTTTTAAAATACAAAATGACTATCCTTTTTTGTTAGCTGGTATGACGACTTTCCACATCTTTTTAAAAGGATATATATTGTATATATATTTGTTTTCATGTTGTCAACCGGTATGAACCCTTTAAGCATAACAAGCAATTAAGACAACATTAAAAGAAAGCAAATGCTTTTTATTATTTGAATGATATTTGAATTAATAATAGTTTGTGAAAGTTAAGTTATCTGCATTATACTACTGTTCCGTTTCATATTGCATAGGCTACAACGTGAAGTAGCCTATTTCAATTATTGGTATTCAATTATATTATGATTATAGAATAGTGTATAATATAGACTGCAATTTTAAAGTTAATGACCATTTTTTATCACTTCGAAATCCTACTGTTTTTAAGACAGACTGTCAGAAATGATCTGGGGTGCATAATTGCTTATTAAAAGACATGCCATGAAGCGTGGCTTATGTTTGCCTAGAGACCAAGGTGTTATAACAAGCAACAGCTGTGTATGTCGCTGCCATCGAGCAGAAACCTTGTATCTCAAATTATGTCTAATTTGTATGTTTTTAAATGTTGTATTAATGCCCTACTAATGTACTTCATCATACAAGAGTGTCACAGTCACGTAGTGAAAACAGCCGATCTACAAGCAGATGCAACACGTTGTGAGTTTGTAGATCGACTATTTTCCCAATTGTAATTGTCGCTGTTTTTGTATAATAATAAAAAAAGGAACGGTTTTGGACATACAAGGTTTTCAGCATGCAGCTGTGTATGTGTTAATCATTCTCTGGCGCAGACTCCACCACAGCTGGCCTGTACTGTACGACAACGTTGTACAAACACTGGAGAGAGACAAAATGGACCTCTTATGGACTGTGTGTGTGCGTGTGCGTGTGTGCGTGTGTTAGGGCATTAACGACTTGTGATTTTTGCAAGCCGACTCAGTAAAAAGTTGAGTTGAAGTCGACTTTTTCGTTTGATGACGTCATCACATATTTGGCCCCAAATTATTTGGCGGGGTCCCCAGATGATTAACGTAATGTGCAACATTGTTTTCTCACTCAACTGTAAACAAACCAACATAAAGTTTGAGTGTATAGAGGGTATCTTCACATTTCTAAAGTGCCAATTTAAGGACTTTTTAATACCTCTAAAATGACAAATTAAACATTGTCCAAATTGTCAAATATATAGAGGGAGAAATTGTAATAATAACTGATCTACATGCATGCTCACAACGCCTCGCAATGCGAGGCGTTGTGAGCATGTAGATCTGCTATTTTCACAATAGAAAAGTTTTTTTTTTTTTTTTTTCAACTTCGACTTTTGACTTTCTCTGGAGGGAGTCGACTTGTGTAATGAAGTCGACTGACTTGTCGACTTTTTCGTTAATGCATCCATTTCTGAATATAGTGACTTTTTATACATGCAGGGATACAGCTGGTTAAAATGTGACCGTGTTCAGGTATTGATATGCTAGTTTGTTAGTATTCGATAACAGTCCTGTAAAGTAGGCATCCTGTTCTAATCTACAGTGACATGCACTGAACATGTACTGCAGAGGAAAACATCTGGATATTGAAATGTCACTGCACAACTGGAATGTATGGCATGTGATCATAGTCTGTGTGGAACTCTACATGTAACAGATTGTGCATGGATTTTCCATTTGGATAGATACAGTAGGCCAACGGAGAAAATCAAATCTCTGGTGAATATAATTTATTCAACACAGATAGATTTTCTTTGTGGAACTGGGGTGAATTCATCGCTATGCAAAAGCAGCACTTGTCTTTGAACTTGAACCTGGCTGCATGAGTCGTGTGAAGGAGTGATGCTGTGGGTGGATGATAATAAATAATAAAAACCTGTTCTTGTCCTGTAGTTTGGTGCAGTGCAATGTTGGTAATAGAGAGATCTATAGTTTCTATATATTTCCTTTTTAGGCGTGCAACTATTGATCGTTTAGTCTAAAGGTTAGTTCAGACTAGGGATGGGATGAAAAGCGATATTGTTTACCGTGATAAAAAACATTCACGATAATTGTATCGTGGAGATTTAATTTATCGTGAAATCTCCATGCACTAGGATCAATTCACCTTTTATTTGCAGAGCTGCATATCCGGTACCATTTAAACCCTGTAATGGTAAAACGTACTTGTATATAAGTACTTGATGATAGTCTTTTTTTCACTCTTTACCAAATCTTTTGCAACGCGTTGTGAGCTTGTAGATCCGTAATTTTTGGCAAATGTTCCGCCCCTGGATAATGGATGTTGGGGATTTTGATTATCGCGATTATATCGTAAATCGCGATTTCTTTGGTCACAATAATCCTGATATGACATTTTCATATCGTCCCATCCCTGGTTCAAAGATTTTGCAACGAAACCCAGATTAATCCCAATTTATACTTTGTCGTACGTACGACGTTGTCACATGGCAAAAATATCCAATGTACAAGCTCATGAAGCATCACAGCTGCGACACGCTGTGAGCTTGTAAATCAGCCATTTTCGACACATGACGGGTGGAACATAAATTAAGCGTTAGAATGTTGCAGAGAAAAATCGTGGCGGTCTGGAGAGCTGCACTTTGCACTTGCACTCCATAAATTAGCAAAGTTGGGAGGCAAGAAACAACACCGAAACAAAATCAGCAGGTCTTAAAGGCGTCCGGCCTCTTCTTAAAACACGCGTATAATTGAATAATGGTTTCATAAATTGTATGCGGGTGTTTGGTAATAATGTCAACACCGCAGTTACCATGTTTTATATCCTGTCTTCTCCTGAGGTCAACCCCCTGGTGGGGCGCAGCGCAGGGGCGTCACACCAAATTCTGGGCCCTGGGTACAAGGATTCACTGCGGGCCCCCCATGAATGTTAACTATTGAAAAATAGCAGATCTACAAGCTCACAGCACGGCACCGAGTGCCGCGCTGCGAGCTTGTATATCTGCTATTTTTGAAAAATTGGGAAAATGTGTGCAAGAAACCTATGTCAAGGTTTGAGTTAGAAATGTTCGCTTAAAAATACATATATTCAAAGATTTTCACACATTTTCACAACTTTTCAAAAATAGCAGATCTACAAGCTTGCAGCGCGGCACTCGGTGCCGCGCTGTGAGCTTGTATATCTGCTATTTTTCAATAGATAAAGTTATTAGGGCCCCTCCACCACCTTGGGCCCCAGTAACTCAGTCCCACTTTCCTACCCCTTGTGACGCCCCTGGCGCATGGCGACTCAGCCTGTTGGTGTAAAGATATCATATAGGAAGGCAAATTATAAATCAGTCGTCACGTTCTTACCGCAGTCGCTTCCTCTGTGCCTAAAGAACCATAATATATGCATGTGTTCCTCCAGCTATGCGTTTACATCGTCCCATAAAATCTGTGGCCGTTTGGGGGGAAAAAAATCTCAAAATGAAGGAAAAGTAGTGAAAACATTTCCGCTGAATCAAGTGTTAATAGTGTTTTACGCACACCGTGCTGACATTGGTGAAATGCTCAGCTAATTGCTGCTCTGTTATTGAATGAAACCTCTGGAGTGTATGTTGTAATGGTAAGAAGCAGTGGCGTCAGTTCAGCAAAAGCTAGGGTATGGCAAAGATGGGAGTCCTCATGCGCATGCACGCCTGCAGTATGTGCACGAAAAAAAACGGGTTTGTCCGTCCAAATATATATATATATATATATATATATACGGTATTTACTGTATATTATTTGTTCCCTCTCTTGATGTACAGTACCTTGCTCTTTACTGTACTCTGTTCTTGTTTTTCTTTTATATTGTTCTTACTTCTCTGTAACTTTGTAAATAACCTTATACTGCTGTGCTGCCTCTGGGCAACTGATTTTCCCCCTTGGGATAATAAAGGTATCTATCTATCTAGCCAGCCTCATAGAACAATTACTGTATGCCTATTTGTCTACCTGCTAATGACTGAAATGTCCAAAAATGTAGAATTGTCTCAACACTTCCTCTCATGAGTGGAGGTGGAGCATTGGTACTGTACATCAGCAGTAGGTACAGCAATTATGCAGTAAAAGGTGGGATTTCTGCGATGAGTACAATAATTGCAAATCTCAGTGTCTATAGCAGTGGTTCTCGAGACGGGGGGAGATGTTTCGCTGTCTTGTACCCTCCTCAAGCATCCTGCTCAGGTGGAGATGGCTTACTTTCTGTCATACGACAGTGTCATGCTCTGAAAATAGATCTGTAAGATCGCAACCCACGACGTGGTGCATGTGCTTTGCATGCATTTGTTTTTGTCATGCTCCAAACGTTTCTTCTTTTTTTCCTCCTCTTGGGGTAAAGCGTGTGATGATATATTATTCATGAATGGTAATGATATAGATAACTTGTCAGCAAATACTCATCACTATATCTCACTCTGTGTGTGTGTGTGTGTGTGTGTGTGTGTGTGTGTGTGTGTGTGTGTGTGTGTGTGTGTGTGTGTGTGTGTGTGTGTGTGTGTGTGTGTGTGTGTGTGTGTGTGCGTGCGTGCGTGCGTGCGTGCGTGCGTGCGTGCGTGCGTGCGTGCGTGCGTGCGTGCGCGTGTGTGTGTGTGTGTGTGTGTGCGCGAGCACACGCAATCGCGCGCCCACCAAAAGGAGGCAGTGAGTGACAGGAAGGGGAAATAGACTAGAGAATTAGTAGCAGTTTGATGTCTGTGTCTTCCTACCCATGACCCCTTCAGATTAAATCTCCCCTCACATGTTGGACGCAGGAAGTACAAATATACACAACAACAAATGTACTAGTATCCTGTGGCTGGCCCATTATTTATAATACCACCACTATCTGCTGATGTTCATATTGTCACTGTCAGACAGAAACCTCCTATCTCCAAGTTTCACATTTGTAATTTATTTTTCGTAAAGTAAAGCCCTGCTTCATCATAGAAGACAAAAAAACTAGTGAAAATAGCCGATCTACAAGCACAGCAGATCGGCTTGTGGATCGTCTGTTTTCACTAGTTTAGATCATTTTTAAAATGATAAATACAAAACAAACGGTTTTGGACATAGAAGGTTTTCACCCGAATACGACAATATGCTCCCCCCCCACCCCCCTGATGTTTTCTTCAGCACATCTTAGCAAACATGAATGATGCATCAAATTAGAATCTGTTGTCATTTTCACATGCAGTCAATATTTTATGCCGCTTTTCTTTGGCTCGGATGCTCTCGGTTCAACCTTGACCTTTCCCCTCCTCCCCCGTCTCCCTGTGAGTTATTAGAGCAGAGATTAGACCGGAGTCCAGGTTGACATTGAGGTATGTATCTGTCACCGCCGCGTCACAGATCTCCACACTGCAGCAAATAACCGTCCCCAAGTGATTCAGTTCTGCATTCTGCATCTTTTTCTTTTTACCACACAGACCCTAGCGTCCCTATTCTGAGACATAATATTGTTGGTGAACATTCGACGCGTTGTGAGCTTGTAGGTCCATATTTTCGGTGAAGAATTTGTGTAGAGGCAAAGAAAAAGAGAGAAAAAAAGCTGAAATTATATAATGAATCAAATATATACCCTTGGGTATATCTTCATTGACCGGGGTGGTCTATGAAGATAGAGGGTTTAAAGTTGTTAAATGGGGAGATCACCACTTGACTGTTTATTAAGGACATTTTGAACGGGTCACACAATGCCATATACAGCGGACTGATTTCTTTTTCATTCATATTCCGGAAAACATATACATTCTATGACTCTATGCGAGATTAAAATCCCATCTTCGGACGCGCACATTTTCTGCAGTGCAGGACGAGTGACCCGTCTTGAAGGAAGTGCACTTGATTTACGACACGGGGGGCGCCTGGAGAGTGACGGGCCTGATGGCTATTGGAGGGTTCGCCGGCGGGGCCGAGTGTAAATTCCTACTCCATCACTTGGAGGATAACCCCGGCCCGGACCCGCCCCCGCAAACCACACGCCCCCATATGTCTACCTTAGCATTGATTACACTTCCACAGGGGGGTGAAGAAAGCACAGTTCATTACATTTAGCTTGAGCCTCCGCAAGACAAATCATGTTTTCAAAGAATTAGCCATGAAATCGGCTGTACGTGGATGTCGGCCAATACTCGTCTTGTTGACTGCCGTCAGTGTGTTTGCAAAAAATAAGATGACATTTCTATGTCATTAGTCGTTATTTGTCTCTCGTTTCATAAGTCTACTGTATTAGATATTATTGCATTTGTGCTCCATAAAAGAATTGTAATGAAGGGCTAAAATACTTTAAAAGACATATTTCTTATAATGAAAATGTATTAGTTTCCATGGCACAAAGGGGGAATGTTACAGTATGTATGGCTATCATCTACTTCATTGTTTCTCAAATGGGGGTACGTGTACCCCAAGGGGTACGCGGAGGTACTGCAGGTACCCTAACCCTCAAAAAAGAAAACTAGTATAAATCATGCTTGTTTATAGTTAAATAATTAACTACACCCCATTTCTTATTTGTTATTTTATATTCTTGAAATGGGGAGTTATCATAGCATCATATACCATTATTTATTAAGTGTGCCTGCCATGCAATGGCAAAACACTTATTGTAATCCGCCATACTTAAGTAAGTACATAATGTCGCCACAAAATTTCGGCACGTAATAAGTGCCGCGCGATTTACGCCACCGCCGCAATATATACATCAAAACGTGCGGCTCGGCCGGGAATGGGGTGCTATTACTTTTTTTTTTTTAAGAGAAAAGTTGTATCGTTTAATTGATATTAATTTATTAGTGAATTAATTTTACCCATTGACTTATAATGGGAATCGCAAAAACTCACATTCAATATTTTTTTTCTTGCAAACCATAGGGGCTACAGTTTCAAAACTTGGAGAGGAGATTTATAATCATATCAAGGATTAAATAAAAAATAATTTCGTCAGTTGGCCTCATGGTGGCGCTATAACAGTCCACTTTACCTTTCGGCTTGTAACTCTTGAACCGTGGGTCGGAAAATTAAAATTCCTTTTTCCCTGGATTCCTTGGGTCATGACGCATCTCCTCATATAGGCCACGCCCATTTGCGTCAGGATAGATTTTCCGCCATTTTGAATTTTCTTCAAAACACACTTTTTGCTCCTTTTCCTACATATTTTCTCCAAATTTCACAAAAATCGATACACACGATCTATGGACTCATGCGATAAACATATTTAAACGATATTTTGATAGTCCATACCGTTCTTCCGTAACAGGGTTCCAAAGTTAGCGGGAGGAGCCCGTTTTGTAAGAAGTAGCCATAAATCACAAACGAAACATCCAGTCAACACCAAATTTTAACCACAAGTGGGGGGCGCTATACTGAACATATACCCAAAAGCATTTCCACTTCGACCCATAGGGGGCACCATAAATGCGCAAAACGTAACCGTTTCATGCCAAAACATGTTTTTCAGGGGGAACGACCCTCTCAAAACGAAACACTAACACCAACCGCTACACAAGGTTGCACAGACTTAGCGAGCTGCAGGCACACTTAAAATTTCTTAGAAATTTTCTTTTCTAGTTTATATTTGAATTGCACTTATTGCAGTTTTATAAGCAAAATGTTGTCAGGTAAAGGGGGTACTTGGATTCAGAAATCATGGAAAGAGGGTACTCATGCCAAAAAAGATTGAGAAACACTGATCTACTGTGTGTAGGATGGGGGATAGCTGATTTATCTACCGGCAAGAGGCAAGTAGTCACAACTGGCCTCAAACTAATTGGACTCAGAGGCATTGTTGCAGTGCTGATTCATGAATCATGTTTGGGGGTAAGCGGTTTTCATGGCGTCACGCGCACGTTGCTCAATACCTACTATACTGCCCTAAAAGCCAGAGTGCATTAACTACAAACAAAATAAATACTGACAAATGGTTTAAAAGGGTTTCAACTGATCAGCCAAATGAGATATATGCATACAAGTTGTATTTCACTGATTGCATACAGTATCTGTTCTTGAGGTAAAATTGTTTATCACCCAATATCATGAAGGCTAATTTGACCTTTGGGATACACAAATAAGTTGGTGTGTCCAAAAACGTAGTCACTGCACTTTGGCTTTGTATAGGGCAGTATACAGGTCTGTTGATATGCATACAGGCTCATTTCTTTGTTAAAACACCCTGTTGTGACTAGGGCAGGGGTCTTCAACAGGGGGTCCGCGACCCCTAGGGGGTCCGCGGAGGTACTGCAGGGGGTCCGCGAAATTATTGCTAAAAAAAAAAAAAAAAAAAAAGTTTTTTTTTTTCACTTTTTTTAATGTTAAAAAATAAATCATGATTCTATCCATTTTGAATAGCTTGAATACATGATTACTATGCAATTGACAGATTGTTGAATTATTGACATTGGTTCTCAGTTAATAAGTAGTATGTTTAGAAATGGTAGTGGTACGGCCCACCCTGCTCGCTGTAACTTGTACATGTTTAAAATAGAAAATATGTTGTAGCCCCGACCCCCCCGCCCTACGAGGTGGTAGGGGGTCCCTGCTCCATCTCCCCATCAGTTTGGGGGTCCCCGGCCTGAAAACGTTGAAGACCCCTGGACTAGGGCATTAACGAAAAAGTCGACTGAGTCGACTTCATTACACAAGTCGACTCCCACCAGAGAAACTCGAAATTCAAAGTTGAAAAAAGAATCCTTTATATTTTTAGGATTGCTCTGTTGTCAAGGACGGAATGATCCAATATTACAGTGCTACTGTACATTACATTTGGTATAAAATGGTTCTATTGTGAAAATAGCAGATCTACATGCTCACATGTAGATCTGCTATTTTCACAATGTCTGCCTCTATATATTTGACAATTTGGACAATGTTTATAATTGTCATTTTAGAGGTATTAAAAAGTTGTTAAATTGTCGCTTTAGAAATGTGAAGATACCCTCTGTACACTTAAACTTTATGTTGTTTTGTTTACAGTTGAGTGATCATCTGGGTACCCCCAAAATAATTGGGGGGTCGTGTGGGATGTGATGACGTCATCAAATGATAAAGTCGACTTCAACTCAACTTTTTACTGAGTCGTGTCGACTTGCAAAAATCACAAGTCGTTAATGCCCTAGTTGTAACACTAAAGCGTTGTCGAGGTGTGAACTTAGGAGGTTTTGGCATCGATGCATGTCCGTTTGTGTGAGAGGCGAGACCCCTGCTCAGAAAACATGGGTTGGCGGGGGACTAACACTGCTCAGAGGTAGGTGTGGCTACGCACCTGTTGTGCAAAGGTACACAGGATAAATAAGTTATCCCCACAAACATTCAGCGGAGGAAGACAGCAACTGTCATGATTGTAGCTGGCTTCTTATTATTGTATTTCCTTGTGGCCATGTAACCACATTATACACCAAAGTATGGCTATAGCAGCATGTATCCGCATGGAAATAAAGTGTGTTTTTGACTTGAAATGTCATCTGTCCAAGTATTGAGCCTGTTTAAGCACAGAATTCCCCAACTGGTGCATCCCTTCAAAGAATAATGTATATTATTATATTCTATATGTTTATAAAATACAGGGACGTGCAGAGAATGTTAGAGAGGCAGGGGCTGACATTTCTAAAAGGGCCTTTTGGTGAAAATATTAAAAATAGCAGACCTCCAAGCTCACAATGCGTTGCGCTGCGACGTGTTGTGAGCTTGGAGGTCGGCTATTTTCAGTACTTGATACCACACTAAACTAAGCATTAAAAAGGCAATACTGGAGATTTGGTGTAATGGCATGGATTTCTACACAGAGAGGGACATTCTTTCAACATAAGATGCTGCATTCAAGTTCAGGAGAGTTTGGATAAGGCAATTCTCTTGAATGCTGCCTTCAGGTATGGCATGGAAAGAGGGATTTGCATTTATTTCACCATAGTAAAAACTGCATTCATGGTCTGGAGAGGGCACTTTTTACAGACTGTTAAAAGGGCAGGGGTTCAAGCCCCTTTGATGTCTATGTATGCACATGCCTGATAAAATATACATACTGTATATATATAATATATAAACACCCACAGCACAATAGTACAATGCACTGCATGAATGGATGCGGTGTGGATTTATTAAAAGCAGACTCCCCATGACTTCTCCTCCTCCATACATTGTATGTTTTCTGATCCATTTATCATTTTATGTAAAACCATGACATGACAGCTCAGACCCACTCACCCACCGTGGTTTCTAAACAGAGACGATGGGAAAATGAAAATGCTTCTCTATAATGTTTACTTGCCAACAACCATAACACTGCATCATGGCTGCAGCGAGCTTCACTCTGACAGACCTGAGAAGAAGTTGCGGTCCTTCTGTGCTGCCACGTCGAGTTTTTGTTTGTTTTTGGTCGTCCTGTTGTGCAATATTTTGGACAGCGGAGCCCGGCGGGGGTCCCTCCTGTCCTGTCCTGCAGCAGAACGCACTGGAAACAAAAGAGGAAGTCAGCCTCCTTCTTCTCAGGGGCGTCACAAGGGGGGGGGGGGGGGGGGGGAGTGGGACTGAGTTACTAGGGCCCAAGGTGGAGGGGCCTTCATTATGTTCTACTTTAGCTATTGAAAAACAGCAGATATACAAGCTCACAGCGTGCCGCGCTGTGAGCTTGTATATCTGCTGTTTTTGAAAAGTTGTGAAAATGTGTGCAAAATCTTTCAATATATGTATTTTTTTAAGCGAACATTTGTAACTCAAATTTTGCTTCTGGGGGGTCCCTGGAACTATATATATATTTTGAGATGGGGATCCGTGGCCAAATACATATCATTTTGGGGGTCCTTCACGTGAAAAAGTTTGAGCACCACTGTGACATAGAAACATAGTTTTTTCAAAAGAAATTTTCAAAGACTTGCACAAATTTTCACGGTTCCTCAAAAATAGCAGATCTACAAGCTCGCAGCGCGCTGCGAGCTTGTAGATCTGCTATTTTTCAATAGTTAAAGCACAAAATGTGAGTGAATCCTTGTACCCAGGGCCCAGGATTTGGCACGACACCCCTGCCTCCTTCTCTTCCCCTCAGTCAGCCTCTCTCTCTCTCTCTCTCTCTCTCTCTCTCTCTCTCTCTCTCTCTCTCTCTCTCTCTCTCTCTCTCTCTCTCTCTCTCTCTCTCTCTCTCTCTCCTCTACCGCTACAATAAAGAGAGGCCCTGGGGAGATGCTGCAGCTGGTGGCTTTGAGGCTGAATCCGAGAGCAACCCTGCCCTCTAGAGTGTCTAGGAGGGAACTGCAGGCTGTTAAAAGGAAAGGTGAAATGGGACCAGAGTCAGTCAGACAGGCAAGGCAGGCAGGCTATGGCAGGCACTGCTGCTGGGCTGGCTGCTATGGAGATGGGCTGGGTCTGCACTGGAGTCTTCAGTCTGTGTTTGCTGATGACGACAAATCAGACTCTCTTATCATGCTGACTGTCTGATTTAGTGCTTTGTTTACTGGTGCAGATGTTGACAAAATAGCTGTGGTTTTTAGAGTCCTTATGTCTGTCTGTTTCTGTCTGCTTGCAGGGAGGGAGGGAGGGAGGGAGGGTGTGTGTGTGTGTGTGTGTGTGTGTGTGTGTGTGTGTGTGTGTGTGTGTGTGTGTGTGTGTGTGTGTGTGTGTGTGTGTGTGTGTGTGTGTGTGTGTGTGTGTACAGTATGTGCATGTGCGTGTGTGCATTTGTGTGTGTACAGCATGTGTGTGTTTAACTGAAACTCTCATTAGTATTGTAATATTTAACGCAAAGATTAAAGGACGACTTCACCCATTTTCATTTCATTATCTTCATATAATTGGTCCTCACTAATGCTCAAGATATGATGTTACATTTGTTTCTACTCGGTCTGTGACTCATAGATAGGAGAGCTGTGGACACTTGAGAAACCCGCCTACCAGTGACATCATCATTAGGCAGGCATCAACAACATTTCAAATGTTTAGTTTTTATTTTTATTAACGAAAGAACTTCCATTGGCTTCCATTATAGCATGCTAACTTTCCAGGAATAGACAGCCTGCAGTTTCTATTAGCTTTGATTCCTCATCGATGATGTCATTGGTAGCCAGGTCTCTCATCGGTCTACAGCCCTCCTCTGAGACACAGACGAGGTAGAAAACATATTATAATGAGCAATTAGTAAGGACCAATTATCTGAAGATAGGTTGAAAATGTCTGGAGTCGGCCTAACTTATACCACAGGTGCGGTACCGTATTACAGAGAATCTGTATTATGGTTCGGAACCTTGGTTGTGTGATACTGCGGAATACCTTAAAAACGGTACAGCGTTACAATGTGTGTGTGTGCGTGCGCACGTGCGTGTGCAATGTAGACTTGAAGCGCAAAAACATCAAGCACGTGGCTGCAGTTCACAAATGTGCTTGCAGATTGGGTGCCATGTCTCCCCGGGTCTCTACCTCAGCCCCATCAGGGCAGGACTCCAGGAGGTCATGTGATGGCAAAAGATGTGCAGGTCAAGGGTCAGTTTATACTGTATGGACATCCAGCCTGCCTCCACGCAAACTACAAACTATAACTGTGATCTTCACAAGCTAAGAGCCAGAACCACAAGCACACACAAGCACACAATGAGATCTGCTATTTTCACTATTTTTTGCCCAACAGTCTAGCATAAGACCAGCAGATACAGTATGTACATGAGGTTATAAGCATGAGGTGCAAAAGCGATAACACATTGCGACATTGGCAGGTCCAATGTGGGCTTTAGAGAGCCTCCTATTGGATCTGCTCACTCAGGCGTTACGGCTACCTCTCTCCGCAGAGGACACGACTCATGAAAGGAACAAAGAATGTCTAGGAGCGTACTGAAGATGTCAGGGTGACTCAGTTCGGACTGCAGGTGCATTCAGTTTGCCAGACAGCGACGGCTGAAAAAGACACTAAGACAGTTATTTTCTGTGAAAAGCAATTTAGTGTGCCGGGGGAGGCTGCCTATGGCAGACTGGCTACTGACAGCATCCAGGGAGGGAGTGCTTTGATCACACCTGGCTCCCTAATTGGATGAAGTGCATTTGTCACCCAAAGCACCGCCGTCATGGAACATAAATAGAAGCGATGAGTGGACCTATACTGGCAGTGATGAGTGGACCTACTGGCAGTGATCTGCCACTAAAACTCAATGAACGAAATGTCTCTTTTTTTACCCGGTCCTTTCATGTAGTGTGCATAGGAGGGAGTAGTGTGGAGTGGAGCAATGGTTTACTCGACTTATTTCTTTTCTTTTAATATTTGTTTTTGGGCTTGCCTTTATTGATAGGACAATAGACTGACAGGAAATGGGGGGAGAGATGGGGAGTGACGTGCGGCAAAGGTTGTCCGGATCAGGAATCGAACCGCCGACCGCCGACCACATAGGCATCCATGCCTATGTGGCAATGCCTAAGTGGTACAGTATGTCCCTGTACTAGTAGGCCAGCGGGCGCTCCTACTCGGTTTGTTTCTGCAGAGAACCATGTAGCGATTTATCGGCTACGTGGGTATTGGCCGATATTCACGTTGTTGTAGGCAAATAAGATGACATCTATCAATGCCAGCGGCCGTTGTTCATCTGTTGTTCTTAAATGTTTAGGAGCTTGATGTGTTAACCTGCCTCAAAAGGAATAACAAAAGAAACACTGACTCTTTGATATGTCCTTGTTTTATTCATGGTATTCAATTTTATTCATTATTGTTAATATACCACTTCTTCTGTGTGTCATTTGTTACTATTACTACTAGTATGGTACTTTAATAGTTTGTTTCTTTTTGGTTTGTAACTTTGTATTGTATTTGAATATGCCCCCCTATTGCATTCCCCTCTCTTTTGTAATCCATCCAGAGAGAATTTTGTCCTTGCCTGATGGTATTTGTATTGTATATATTGTGTTTGTCTTGTCTTTGTATTTTTTGTTATTGTGGGTCTCTGAAGCCGTCTGTGACAGTGATTAAAGGACTTTAAACACATCGTTGTTTACTCAATGTTGTACACAAGTAGGCCATTCTTCTGTTAATTGCTTCATTTTTAGAGGTCCCGGTTGACGTGTGTCTGTTTACATTTCATTCAAAGTCATTAGAACTCTACTGGACTTTCAGTGAATAATTGAGTCTTTGTTAGGTAAACAAATTAAAACTGTGTGGTTAATAAAAGTCAAAGACATTTGAGTTTTTGCTCCAGAGGCACTCAATCCGCACTATAAAATGCATTAAAACAATGGCATAATTTTGTTTGGCATTCGCCCTCCCTCTAATTTTGACCCCAATGAACGACCACAAAAAAAAAACAACTGCATTGTTATATCTGGTCGATAGCATTCCTCAAGGTAGTTCCAAATACCTTCAAGTTAAGTTTCATTTTAATTTTCTTTTACAGAAATTAATGGAAAACTTGTCATGCTTTGTCATGCTTTGTAAAATTGTCAGCAGTCATTCATTTTAAGTATACTATAGTGACTCATAATCAAGACTTTAAATATGCCAGACCACTGGTATATGGTCTTTCATCTGCAAATACACTTGATTTGACCCAAATATGTTGGTCATGAAATGTCATGACATGAAGCTCTCAACGTGAGGCGTTGAGAGCTTGTAGATCTGCTATTTTTGGCTAAAGTTCTCCACATAATTGGGATGTGAGGGTTCAAGTTGTTAATTTTAAAAGAATTATCCTATCAAACAAAGATTTGGCGGCCCCCCTTTAGTAACTCTGAGGACCCCCTAGGGGTCCCGGACCCCCTGTCGAAGACCCCTGTTCTAAACCATTCAAACCTCCCACCTAACCTCACACTCTCACTTTCTCTCTGCACACTCTCTCACTGCCTCTCGTACATCATAACCTCACCCTCAACATCCCTTACTTGTGTCCTTATATGATATCCCACATTATGAAACCCAGTAGAGTAGAATCAAAATGTTCCCAACCTGCAGGTCAAGAAACCATTGTAAGACCGCAGGGATGTCTGCTTGTTGTTCTTTATGACCTTACCAGCACTTCAACTTCTACCCACTAGGGTGTGCTGATATTTCTACAAGTAAAGCAGGTCTCTCAATGGGTCATACATAACCAATCCTGACTGCTTAAAGGTAAACTGGAATGAGTGTGTGTGTGTGTGTGTGTGTGTGTGTGTGTGTGTGTGTGTGTGTGTGTGTGTGTGTGCGTGCGTGCGTGCGTGCGTGCGTGCGTGCGTGCGTGCGCGTGTAAAGTGTGCGTAAAGCGCGTGTGCGTGTGTGTGAGTGTAAAGCGGTCTGGACAATTGTTGTCTGCTGTGTTTGACATGTATGCCAACAGTATTGTATGTAACAATGTTATGCCCTACATGTACTTTGTAACTGGCTGTTTTCCTAATTACAGTATCTAACTGCACTGATATTGTTTATGTCCTTTGTACATCTGTGTACTTCTGCTTATGTGGACATAAATAAACATTTCAAAATGTGTGTGTGTGTGTGTGTGTGTGTGTGTGTGTGTGTGTGTGTGTGTGTGTGTGTGTGTGTGTGTGTGTGTGTGTGAGACTATGACTCTGTAGCTATTAATCTCTGTGATTGTATGTTTGTATGTACAAAGCATATCTTGCACTGCATATCAGTGATAGTAGTGAAATAGTTGTGATAGTAGTAGTAGTAGTAGTAATAGTAGTAGTGATAGTAGTGAAATGATATGTCCCAGTCAATTTCCGCCATGTCCCTGATAGTAGGATGCTATAGCAGGGGTCTTCAACGTTTTCAGGCCAAGGACCCCTTAGTTGAGAGAGAGATGAAGCAGGGACCCCCACAACATGTTAATAGATTCCATACAGTTTCATTGTTTGACAGCACAATCATCAGTGTATTTTGGATTCATGTCAATTTGTGTTTTCAGATATTTAACCACTTGAACCATAAATACTTAATAAACTTGACCTTTCACTCTGTACTTAGTCTGCTCTTTTTCCCCTCTACACCAAACCTCTTTGCCGAGAATAGCAGATCTACAAGCTCACAACGACTCGCGCTGCGAGGCGCTGTGAGCTTGTAGATCTGCTATTTTTGGCTAAAGTTCTCAGAATATGGACACTAGTGGCTAATATAAAAAAGGGAGGGAAAAAAGCTTCTATCACAAAAAGATTTGGAGGACCCCTTGTAGTAACGCTGAGGACCCCCTAGGGGTCGCGGACCCCCTGTTGAAGACCCCTGTGCTATAGTATCTACTGTACAGTGTACTGTACACACACTTGCTATCTACACTACAGCAGCATGTAGTATGTAATGGCTCTTCCCACTGCTCTCCAGCCAGCCCAACACTTCCTATGGCCCTCTTGCATGCTGAGTGTCCCAGATGGAAGCATCCTGTTCTGGTGTAACAAGCATCCTGTTCTGCTCTATTGTAGTAACTACCATGGTGGCCACCGTTGCATCACAGGATCTTCAGGGTTGTCAGTATCTTTAATAGCCCTCCTTCTGTCTAAAGAATGCAGTATTAATAATGATAGTATAATATAAACCAGTAAGACGCCTAAGGGCGACAAGCGACCGGCGAGGTCGCGTCATGTCTTGGTCATCTGGCCAGTGATGTATATTGGACAAGTTACCCATATACTGTATGGAGACCCCTGGTACCCATATGGAGATCCATGTACTGTATATGGAGATTCTGCTATGAGACCCCAAACATGCTTACTCAGTTATTCAGTTATTCATTATGTGAAAGTCCTATGACGTCTGCATCTGACATCCTACATACAATCCCTTTTATGCCCATATATGGAGATCCCTGTCTGTAGAACCAGCCACACAAATATGGGCTCTATATATGGGCATTCCCATTATGAAGTTCTGTTAGATATGGGCTTATTATTGATGACATCAGGGATCTCCATATGGGCATAAAAGGGATTCTGTTTGTGTGATTCTCCTGACATCACAGTGATGTCAGAGCGTGATGTCAGAGCGGCAAACCCATTGACCTACAGTAGAGACACGATGTGCCGTTTCTCACACTAAACTGCGACCTTCGGTCACAATAACCCACTAGTAAGACACCTCAG
>NC_137823.1:53109981-53114981 GCF_963921795.1 Nannobrachium achirus
TATTCGTTTTTGTCGGGTGGAAACCTTGTATGTCCAAAACCGTTTGTTTTGTATTTATCATTTTAAAAATGATTAAAACTAGTGAAAAAAGCCGATCTACAAGCACACAACGCCTCGCATCGCAAGGCGTTGTGTGCTTGTAGATCGGCTATTTTCACTAGTCTTGTGCGACAGTCTTGTATGATGAAACAGGGCTTTACTTTACTAAAAAACATACACCTTTGAAACTTGGAGATACAAGGTTTCTGCCTGACAGTGATGTATTACTGTATCCTCAAGGAATTGCGAAGAACTGCTTTTGATCATTTTCTTGTTTACGTTGTGAGCTTCTAGATCTGCTATTTTTGTCGAATCTTCACCTTTTTTTTTTTGCAGAACGTTCACAAATGATGACATAACCAGAATAGGGATGCTAGAGTTCAAGTCTGAGACAAGAGTACATTTTTACTCTAAAATAAACACTCAGGGTTTTACTGTGCACAATGGCGACCGCTCTGGCTCTCTTTTGGGTTGTTTCTCTTTGGTTCTGAGAGGGCAGTGTTGCAGAATGCCTTTCCAACTGTGTTGTTGAACTGGCAGACACAGCCGAGGCTCTTTGATCAGATTAACGGCCTCGCTTGCTTTGAGTCCAGGGCTGAATTGGTCAAGCAGCAGCAGCAGCGCAGCAGACCACCCTGGGGACAAACTCCCTCCTTTTATGAGGAAGAGCAAACAGTGTCAGGGTGGCTTGGTGGTTCAAGAGGCCATGCTATTAATGGAAAAGTCACAGTTTTGTTGTTTTGTTTTTCATCACACACACAATGTGTCCTTTGCTGTGTTGCACAAGCACATTGAACCCTACCTGTTCACTCATTGTAATGTGGTTGCAAGCATCATCTAAATGCTTGTAATGAACTGTAACAAATCAAATGCCCGGAGACATTTGACTTGGCAACAGTTGGGCATTATGGCGAAATTCTGTCAGTATCAGTGTCAAAGGAGAGGTGTAATTGCAACGGTAACACACAAGATTCCAAAGATCTTCCACTCATCCTATAGACGAATTCACGGAGCACTGCCGTGTAGGCAATCATAACTGCTGTGTCAAGCAGCACCGCTTCGCACCGCTGTTATGATTCCCTACACGGCAGCGCTCTTTCATCTATAGGGAATCCACCCTTGGCTTGGGGAGATATGGCGCCCGATTCATCAATCTGGTCGTAAATATAGTAGGGATGTAGCCTCGCGTAGCCAGGCTTACTCATCTCCGAAGAGAAAAGCCTGGTGACAATAGAAGGCAGAAAGCGGTCAACTTCCGCCGTAGGAATTTCACCGGAAGCTGTATTTTTTTCACGGTGCGGTGTTCCTGCAAACGTATTCCCTGCACGAAATTAACTCTGGTCTACGTCTCCTGCTCCGTCGGTTACGCTCGCAATAAACAATATACAAACAAAAACATTGATTCAAGCAATGTTACACCTATTAAGAGTGAGTTAAGAGCTACAATCTATTTTAATTTTTTCGCTGGGGAATGTAAACAGACCCGCACCACATGACGTAACGTCCGTTAAACGCAGACTTCCGCTAGAAATCTTGGAACACACCGGAAGGCATATTGTCTACAGGGTAGTGTAAATAAAGTGACTAAATCTGGCTTATATTTCTGTGTTACCTTCAAAATCCCTTCAAAATCCCAGACAAAAACATTGCTGAATCTGACCCATAACTTGGGAATTGTCCTAAATACCGGTAAAATCTAAATATGGGTGTAATTTGGCCGTAAAGTGCTTGATTAATTGGGCCCATTGGGCGTATGAGCTTCAGGCAGGGCTACCCATTCCTGCCCACCAGGGTCTAAATAGACACTACCTTCAATATGTCTCAGTGGAAGAGCAGGGAGACTGCCTCTAACCATAACCATTAATATGCAATAAGCAATAAACATTTACAAGTTCTCAAAATAGATAAGTAAGCATACTGTACAATATAGTGCTTAATATTGGCACTTGTATTAAAGGAGTCATCCAGACCAAAACACATATAGGGTTAAATCTGTCTTTTATCATACCCCTTTATACCTAGCCTGATTTCAAGACTCTACGCTGGAGCTTAAGAGTCTGAGCCTGTCTGCATACTATTTGATTGAAAAGGGGAGGGGATTTCAAATTTGAAATTCCCAATCACAAGCGATCTGGTGGGAGGGGTTGTGTTTGACTTTTGCACACAAAACAATCCCTCCTCCCCCTCCCCTCAATGACATGCACCCAACAGGTCACTGTCTTTGATGTTTCACTGATTAGAGAGAATCACTAACGAGCTATTCGACACTTGTATGGCTCAATCAATGACTGCCCTTTTGAAGTTCAAAGGGAGCAATTAAGAACTCTGGTGAGCCACGCAGCCACCCCTCCCTCCACTGTTTCTGTTGATTTTCACCCCACCCCCCCTCTCTCTTGCTTTGAATTCATTGGTCGGTTTCGCTCGGTTTGAGAGGTTTTCGTTAGCAAGAGCCACGTCATATGACACATCCAGACCAAGAGATGCAGTTCACTCAGAGAGTGGGCGGGTCTATTGGCTGGAGCCAGGCTACTTTATACCTGCTTTAGTCGAACGGCTTCTGCTCTGCACCAGAGCAGGGAGAGGAGAGGCTAGAAAGGGAGGGGAGGGAGGGGTCGGTTTGACAAGTAATGGTGCCTGTGAGGTCAAAACAGCGGTGTGGTTGGTCTCAGGACGTTGTGTAAACACAATCCAATAAAAAAATACTAACTTTGAAGCTGAAGAAATAACCGCACTAGTATAAAGTCTATCTACTCTGTTAGTTATGAGAGGGCCTGCGAAATCTAGCAACAGGGGCAGCTGAAATCTAGCAACAGGGGCAGCCGAAATCTAGCAACAGGGGCAGCTATGAAAAAAATGGACTAAAGCAGGTATAAAGGGGTATGATAAAAGGCAGATTTAACCCTATATGTGTTTTGGTCTGGATGACTCCTTTAACAGAAGGCATGCATTACACTTGTATTATATATGTTACACTGGAGGTAATAGTGGCAACAACATAAGCATTGCCAGATAGGAGGTGATGCTAGTAGCAGTTTGGTCATGCAGGCATATTTGAGCGTGTATGATGTTTGTTCATCTACTACAGTATAATGAATTCAGTGTGAGGAGATTCAAAGTTCAAGGAATGAACCTGCCAGTGTGGCTGCCGTAAAACCTCATCCAACAAAGCTGTCACATACAGTATTGTGAATAATACATAGCTACTTTTGTCAGATTTATTATCCCAAATCTAGACATTTGTAGCTGGACATGAAATGAGACAGATGTTCACAATAAACCAAGAACTAGGCAAGATGTAATGAAAGCTTCTATGTACTGCATAATGACCCGAGTAGGGGACTGGAGTAGTCTATCGGTTACAGCCCAGACATTTTATGGCACTGGAGATGACTGTGAACTCCCGTTGTGTGAAATCCACCCCTGATTATCCGGTATGACCGTGGCCTGTCGGTGATCCCCTCCTGTGTTTATACTGCCCATGAGCTCAGAATACCAATGTGCAGCGGGCCAAACAAGGAGTAGAGAGGAACAGCCAGCCCACAGTCTGCCACTTAGCCAGCTCTCCCTCTCAGGACTGTTTGTATACATAACCTTAGTGAGATAAACACCTCGCGGTTGAGCTAACCCTAACAGGCCGTATCCATTTCCGTTGACTGGACGGTCATTTTTGCAGTCCCCGCAATTTGGTTACAAAAAAAACAAACACATTGCCTTTCTGTATATCCCTCCAAGTAAATCCATCCCTGCCTTCGAATACTCAGAATGTTGAGCACTCGTCTTTTCTTTACGCCTTTAAGCCTATGTGTACTCAGAGGTGTACCGGTAGTTGCCCCGATTTAAAATGAAGCAAACACAGAACTGAAAGTTCCTACTGTATGATTGGTTGCGCTGTTCTGGCACCAGAAGCAACAAGTAGATACAAACTGGTGTGCCTACTAGTTATAGGCTACAGTACCATTATATTAATAGATTTGAAGAAGACTAGAGGCAGCACCAGGAGTGTACAATTTAAGTGATAAGAATTGACAATATTAACAGCGATATGCAAATATCTGCCTGATATATCAGTCAAGCACTATGATAAAGCTCCTAAAGACGGGTACAACATTGTTTAGCAACAGTGTCAAAAATGTGCAGGATCAGAAGCATGATATATCTTATACAGTATCTTTATATCTGTCTGATGTGCAAAAGAAAGAGAAGGCACATACGCACAAAATAATCACATGTCATGTCTATGTGCAAGTACAGTAATACTTGCAGTGAAAATTGATATTCAGGCTCCAATGTGCCTGCATGACCAAACTGCTGCCTCTATCATTACCTCCTGTGCAAGTCTATGTGCAAGTAACTACCGTTTTTTTATTGGTGTTTTATTTTGCTTTGCTATTTCTGTTCCTTTGTTGTTGTGTCCTCATTCAGGGCTCAAACAGGCGCAGGTCAGGTCCTCAGTGATGTGCACCCCGAGGTACTTGAGGCTGCATGCCCATTGTGCCCAACATCTCCACTTCCCTCTTGATCAGAGGGGGCGTGGAGGAGGGGTGGAGGACCATCTCTTTGGTCTTTCCGACATTTAGGAGGAGACCGATTTCCTGGCCCCAGTGCGTCAGGCCTGCCACCTCCACCTCCTCCAGACAAGCCCTCTCGTTGTCATTAACGAGATAAGGCCCATCACTGTGCCGTCAGCAAACGTTGTTTTGCTGTGATGTTTGAGCTGTTCTTGGCCACACAATCTTGAGTGCAATGAGTACAGCAGAGAACTCGTTTGCCATGCCATTAGTCCAACGCTACGTTGTTCTGAAGTATTGTATCGTTGGTCCGACAGCCCGCTATTATAACTAAGCCTAAACCTAAGCCTAACCTCAGGCTAACCTAACACTTGTCGGACTATTGGGACATTGGGATAATAGGCCGTCGGAGCCTCCGGAAAAGGGATGCGTAAGGGTTCACGTAGTCAAGCA